>NC_058084.1:52702807-53002807 GCF_014858855.1 Bufo gargarizans | reverse complement strand
CCCCCCTGTTTTAACTCATTGGTGGCCAGTGCGGCCGGCCCCCCCTCCCCCTCTGTAGTTAACTCATTGGTGGCCAGTGGGCCCCCCCCCCTCCCCTGTAGTTAACTCGTTGGTAGCCAGCCCCCCCTCCCTCCCCTGTAGTTAACTCGTTGGTGGCCAGTGGGCCCTCTCCTCTCCCCTCCCTCCCCCTCCTAATTAAAATCTCCCCCCCTATCATTGGTGGCAGTGGAGAGTACCGATCGGAGTCCCAGTTTAATCGCTGGGGCTCCGATCGGTAACCATGTCAACCGGGACGCTACTGCAGTCCCGGTTGCCATGGTTACTTAGCAATTTGTAGAAGCATCATACTTACCTGCGAGCTGCGATGTCTGTGTCCGGCCGGGAGCTCCTCCTACTGGTAAGTGACAGGTCTGTGCGGCGCATTGCCTAATGATCTGTCACTTACCAGTAGGAGGAGCTCCCGGCCGGTCTCAGACATCGCAGCTCGCAGGTAAGTATGATGCTTCTACAAATTGCTAAGTAACCATGGCAACCGGGACTGCAGTAGCGTCCCGGTTGACATGGTTACCGATCGGAGCCCCAGCGATTAAACTGGGACTCCGATCGGTACTCTCCACTGCCACCAATGATAGGGGGGGGGGAGATTTTAATTAGGAGGGGGAGGGAGGGGAGAGGAGAGGGCCCACTGGCCACCAACGAGTTAACTACAGGGGAGGGAGGGGGGGGGGCCCACTGGCCACCAACGAGTTAACTACAGGGGAGGGAGGGGGGGGGCCCACTGGCCACCAACGAGTTAACTACAGGGGAGGGGGGGGGGCCCACTGGCCACCAATGAGTTAACTACAGGGGAGGGAGGGGGGCACCCACTGGCCACCAATGAGTTAACTACAGGGGAGGGAGGGGGGGGGGGCTGGCTACCAACGAGTTAACTACAGGGGACGGAGGGGGGGGGGCGGCCGCACTGACCACCAATGTGTTAACTACAGGGGGGGGGAGGGGGGTCTGCTGCCTGGCAGCACCTGCCAGGCAGCAGGGGGCAGTCATGTACACAGTTCTTTTAGTATATTCTAACCTGAAGCGTCCCCATCACTATGGGAACGCCTCTGTGTTAGAATATACTGTCGGATCTGAGTTTTCACGAAGCGAAAACTCAGCTCTGAAAAAGCTTTTATGCAGACGGATCTTCGGATCCGTCTGTATGAAAGTAACTTACGGCCACGGATCACGGACTCTGATGCCAATCTTTTGTGCATCCGTGTTCTTTCACGGACCCATTGACTTGAATGGGTCCGTGAACCGTTGTCCGTCAAAAAAATAGGACAGGTCATATTTTTTTGACGGACAGGATACACAGATCACGGTCTCGGCTGCAAAACGGTGCATTTTCCGATTCTTCCACGGACCCATTGAAAGTGAATGGGTCCGCGAAAAAAAATGGAAAACAGCACAACGGCCACGGATGCACACAACGGTCGTGTGCATGAGGCCTTAACCTGGGAGTCATTCAACTCTATGAATGTTTGCAGCCTTGATGTGACTGAAAATATGATGGACTTGTTGCCCCTCACATAGGGCACCATCAGGTCTGGAAAGAAACAAACTGCTCTATAATGATGAAGGCTGAAAACTGAATAGAGTGATATCTGTGGACACGCGATGTCCTTACGAAGCAAGAGTTCATTAGGTTTCTTTATTTGTACGATGAATTGTAGTTCTCAGTCTCTCTCCCAGAAGTCACGAAGAAAAAAAAGACAATTCAACAGCACTCTGCAAACACAAATAATGCCATAATTATAGAAAATATTCTGGGCTTATGGGAAAGACATGCAAATGAGCAGAATCTGCCTTGTTTTTCAGCTGTCATAAAACTATGAAAACCAATAGATGGCGCTAAGGAGTTATGAACGGTGCCCTCTATTGGTTTTACAGTCTTATGACAAGTCTAATATTCTTGTCAGAAGACTATGATACCAATAGAGGGCGTCGTTCATAACTCAATAGCACCCTCTATTGGTTTCATAGTCTTCTGACGAGAATATTAGACGGATTCTTATGACAAGCGGAAAATTCGCGATTAGAATATTTGCAATCTACACTAGGATGATATCTGACACTGGGAAAGCTGGGTAATAACTATAAATCTGACACTGAAAAAGCTGGGTAATATCTTGCGATCTACACTGTGTTATTACCCAGCTTTTCCAATGTCAGATATTATCACTGACTTACTGCATAATTATTACCTAATATTCGCTATATTGCTGTATATGAATATAGAGCAATATAGCGAATATGATCTCAGTGAATGGTCTTGTCATAACACTATACAACTCCATGTTTATGCAAATGAGTTATTACATGACAAAACTGTATAGAAAGGTTATTGAATATTATATTAGGTCAATCGGAAAACTTTTTGTCGCCCTAATGATATTGATCTAGGTGCGCAGGTCCACCCAAGCCATCCAACAGATGCAAAATGACTTTGAGGTTTACTGGTTCTCAGTCAGATGAGAGCTGGTTTGGAATATCTCATAGTGCACAAGGCTGCCATTGTAAGGTATGCTGACTGTATCTGTCCCATGGATAGATTGAGCACATACCTGCCTTTTGGCATATAGCCTTTGTGTGGTTGTCTATTGTATTGTCATACATATTAGGAGTCTAAGATGCATCCAGCTAACCTCTTAATGTTGTTGACAAACCTTTTTTATGTGGTTTCTATCAATTTCTAACCTTTTTCTATGAATCAGACACCCTCTTTTCTTCAGAGCAGGGGGTGCCTGGGGTTCTCCCATTGATTTCTATTATATAAAATAGTATTTGAGCACCCAAATTATTTGGCCGAGCACTCGGATCTGCCGAGCATAGCGAAATTCACTGCAAATTATTATTTTTTCTTTTCCATTGTGTTATTCTGTTATGTCTATCATTTTTTTTTTTTATTCTTGCAGCATGGTTAAGGCCTGGGCATTTTTTCAGACTTTGTCCACTTAGGCATCTCTATAGGAGTTGAAAATGCCACGTTTAAAATACTGTGTGCAATCAAAAAAGCTGCAAAAATAAAATGCCACAAAAAACTACATAAAAAATAAAAACCACAGGGGGGAATGTATGCAGCTTGTGTGCCAGCTTTCTGGTATACAAAGGTCGCAAATTTTGGTGTAAGCGCTATTTTGCCAGTCTTTATACATCAAAATTGTCATAAGAAATCGCTCCCAATTTTTTTTCCCGTTGCCTGTGGCCTTTTAAGCATTTTTATATTTCTGCACCTCTATATCTCTGCTTCTAGCATCTACTAGAGTCTTGGTGGCCCTAGAAATTTGCCCACTATGTCCCCGTAATGCCAATGGGGCATGGAATAAACCCATATAACCTATAAGGACATAGCACTGTCATCCGCTGTCTAAAGCTGAGACTTTCTGAGCAAAAGCCGCATCACCATCTGACTAACTGACTAACAGGGGGTTCAGACCTGAGCGTTCTGAAACGAGCGCTCTGTATGCGCGATTGTACGGGCGTTTACAATCGCGCATACAGAGACAGGCGTGCACACATTGTCGCGCGTTCCCGAATATCTATGTGCGGGAACGCGCGACAAACGCCCCAAAAAAAGCTCAAGAACTTGTTTGAGCGTCGGGCGTTTTACAGCGCGATCGTACGCGCTGTAAAACGCCCAGATGAGAACCATTCCCATAGGGAATCATTGGTTTCTCCGTGTTGAGCGTTTTACAGCGCGTAGGAACGCGCTGTAAAACGCTCAGGTCTGAACCCAGGGTTTACGTTCTGATTATCCCACCCTGTACACTGCATGATCTCTAGTCCGGTATTCTTGTGTAGCGCGGCATCGTCACATCACTGGGTAGTACTGGAGCAGATTTATCAAATGGAATGCCATAGAAGTGTCATAAAGTGCGATAGTAAAGTGATGCCGGCGACATGCCCCACGTCTGTAGAGGACTTGAGCCGTTTCTCATCTGTGCGGCTACAGGTACAAGGCATACGTAACCGATGTGAGTTATTACCCACTAATAACACAAGTTATTGATGACGTCTACAAAATGCATTATGCAGTGAGCACTACTTCAATAATTTGGCATGGTTTGGGTAAAATGAAACATATTGGGGCAAATTTACAAATGTTATAGCTCCTAGGCCTTATCATAAAGGTTTTCTGATATTTTTGAACTGCTGACCTATCCCATGCCACCTCCAGCTTTTCCTAGCCCATGTGACGTCACGTTCGTCAGTGACATGGCCTAGGACCTAGGTGCAGCTCAGCCCCATTGAAGTGAATGGGGCTGATCTGTGATACTAAGAACAACTGCTATATAATATATGGCACTGTGTTTGGTGAGCAGAAAGAAGGCAGCGGCACTACTGCGAGCACCTTCTCCAACATCTGCGGAGGTTGCCGGGCGTCGGACCCCTACCATTGCAACAGAAGAGGTACTGTTCATATACTGATGACCTAGCTAGCTCCGTGTGCCCCACCTACACCGAGAATGGAGCAGAGAAGGTGGTGGCTGAAGGACCCAGGGTTTTCCCGGGACTGGCCATCACCAAGCGCTCTACCCATTGTAGTGAATGGGAGCTCACCGCTCTTGCGTGGCCACCGCTCCGATTCATTTCTATGGGGCCGATGGAAATAGCTGTGCTAGCGCTCGGCTATTTTTGGCGGCCTCCTAGAAATGAATGGAGGGTGGCTGTGCATGCACAGTGTGCCCTCCACAACTTTGTGTAAGTTTGGTTCCCAGAGGTGGGATCCGCACCTATCAGACAATGGGGGCATATCTTAGCGATATGCCGCCATTGTCTGAGATGGGAAAACCCCTTTAAATTCTATAGGTATTTAGGGTGACAAATTTAACAAATGGTATGCAACATTTTGGAATTGTTTCACAAAAAGATGAGTGTATTCCATAATAGCTTTGCATTGCATCCAACGCATGACATAATATTCAGGTCTTCCTTATTTTATTAAAATTAAGTATAAAATGTGGTAATTTATAGCATTTTCTGAACACGACTATCAGATTTAAGTACAGCCATCCCCATAGATCAGGACTAGAAGAATCCCAGGAATTGCTACAGCTTTTTGGGTCATTTTCTGGGAGTTAATCTGCAGTAATTTGTCTTCCCTGTCATATATAGAGAGATGTTACTAAAGAGCTGATCTTCCATCTGATGTCCTTGTTCTTTCTTCTCAGCTGATTGTAAGTGATGATGGATATGATGGCGTGCTAGAAATGGTGGCACGATGACACTAATCTAATGTTATATTCTGCCATGGATCGGAAATGGATTTGGTTCAATGTGATATTTTTAATCACTACATTGCGGTATATGGGATAGTATTTATAGTATATTTGACATGTAAGGTATCAGAGTTGAATTCAGGGGCGAACACAAATCTTATAGGGCCCCATAGCAAAATTGAGTATGGGCCCCTCTGCCCCAACCAGTTTGCCAGTACGCGTGCAAAACACTCTCAGGCAGCACAGAGCACAATGCTCCAGATTTCTGACGACTTTAGGTTTTATGGGCTTTTATTTTGAGAAGAAGAAATTTTAATTGAAAAAAATGTAATAAAAATGTTATGCTGACGACCTGTGTCCTCCGCTACAGCACCGAGCAGGCGTGGGTGTCACTGCACTGACCTTGTGTGTCTTGTGGCTAGTATTTAGTATTACTTCTCTGTAGCACTGCAAAGGTTAACCTTCCTTCTTGCTTTCTGTTCAGCTGCAGAGTAAGATTCTGGTCAATTCTCCTATTTATTCTGGGCTGTTTGTTCCACCCCTTTGCCTGAGCTTTAGGTTCATAACTTTTCTAGTGTTCCAGTGAGGGTGTGCTTATCTATTTGTCTGGCCGTGTACTGTACCTTTGCCTATTCATCAAATCTGGTCATCTGCTGCCTGCCCTGACAATAGCTTGACCACTGTATTGAACTATTGCTGCCTGCCCTGACCTCAGACCAGTTTCTCGGATAGGCACAAACTCTGCCTGCTCTGACCTCAGCCTGTTTGTTGACTATGACTAATTGCTGTTCCCTTGGTGCTTTGCACTGGTGTCTCTGACCCATGGGTCAGCTGTAAACTACACTGATTGGGTCCCCTGGATTGAAGACCAGATCCCTTACTGGGGTTTAAGGGTAAAAAATAAGGGATCACTAGGATAATGGTTGCCCCTGACCACCCACTTTACCTGACTTCTATGCTGGACAAAGTGAATCAGGTGCTTTATTAATATGGAGTTCATTCTGATCACCATTTTTTCCTATGTATAAATATACTCATAAATATCTCCATATAACTCTAAATCAATGCTTCCCTTATAATATATTACTAAACTGGCTGTCTGCAGCCACCACTAGGGGGAGCTCAATGCATATGAATTTAAACAGTTACTGTAATAATCTCTTTGCACTGAGCTCCCCCTAGTGGCAGGTGCATGAAAATGGAGTGCTTTCATCTAAGGAAGAGCTTCAGTGCCATCCTCCTCCTACTATGAGGAGATTTTAAATTAGACTTTTAAGATGGCAGACATATTTATAGTACAGCATTATTATTTTTTTTACGACAAAACACATTTGCTTGTTGGTTCTTCTATAAAAAAAACAACAATAAAGCGAGGGTTTTACCTCCTTGTAGGACATCAGATGGCGCCATGCAAATCACTCTTTTCCACAAGTCATTATTTCTAATTATACTCAATTGATGATTGATGGCTTTTATTACTTAGATTATTCTAATGACCTACATCCATATTAAAGGGATATTCCAGTCAGAAAAATTACTATCCACTAGATAGGTGATAAATGCCAGGTCAGTGGGGGTCTGATTGGTGGCATGTGTTGGTCCCATGTTCATATGTACCTGCATTGCTGAGAAATATTATGTTTTAATATATGCAGATGAGCCTCTAGGTGCAACGGGGGTGTTGCTGTTACACTTAGAGGCTCCGTCCTCTCTGCAACTGCCGCCCCCTCTAAACTTTGATTGACAGGGCCAGACAGCCATCACATCTGCCCCTATCAATCCAAGTGCAGAGGGAGTGGCAGTTGCAGAGAGAGCAGAGCCTCTAGGTGTAATGGAAACGCCCCCGTTGCTCCAAGAGGCTCATTTGCATATATTAAAAACATCATTTTTGTCAGCAATGCGGGCACATATGAACATGGGACCAACACAGATGCCTTCAGCTGCCAAGCGCACATGGAACAGGTCAGCCAGTGTCATAGGTACAAATCTGCTGACAGATGCCCTTTAAATTTGTTCCCTAGGAGCAGATCTTGGGAACTCATGGACCATGTCCTACAACGTGTATACCTTGATCATTCCGTGCATTCAATCTGGCTGGATCAGTTGGGAGATTCGATTAGGATCCAAATAAATTTGACCCGAATCGAAAATGCTCCAATTACCTTGAAAAGTTGTGTATGACGATCCGAGGTCTCCTAGGACTGTGTCCAACCCCTCTCCAGCTCTTTAACGCCAAGACAGCATTAGTAATGTCAAAGTGACAGCAACAGATATGGCTATGGGTAAATGTGTGGCTGCGGGTGGTAACAAACATCCTCTTTAACAGCAAACTTTTTGCTTTGGTCTGGAAAACTTTCACTTTTTGGCATCAAATGCCTGCCAGCCAGCGGGTATGCTCGCACACAGCCTAGGATCCGGAGAGCCTCCTTCATCTTTCCTCTCTTCTGATCTGAAAAATGGTTGATGCCATTCTGAGAAATTATTCACCTGAATCAATTCAGCAAAGATTCGCATTTGACTAGGGATGAGCGGTTCCATGAAAGTTCGCGTTTGCCTGGTTCAGCCGAACTTCAGGTCAAAGTTCGGGTTCGGGACCCAAACCCCACTGAAGTTAATGAGGACCCGAACTTACCTTTTGGTATATTCCTTTATAACAAGGTGATATCGAAAAATTATAGCATTTTTAGGACAGAATGCAAAAGAATATGGCCATTTAGTGGTTAAAAAACAAAACAAAAAACAACAACTCATCTCATCCACTCGATCGCGCTGCAGCAGCTTCTTATATCTTCATTCAGTAGGACTTGCCATGTGCGCGATGATGTCATCACACTCTCCCACGTGTTGAGCATGTTGACGTTATCCTTTGGCAAGTCCTGCTGAATGAAAATAGAAGGAGCTGCTGCAGCGCGATCAAGTGGATGAGGTGAGTTGTTTTTTTTTAACCAGTAAATGGCCTTATCTTTTGCATTCTGTCTTAAGAATGCTATTATTTTTCGATATAACCATGTTATATTTCAGTGAAAAAGTTCAGGTCCGGGTATCCAAACTCACAAAGTTCGGTATAAACCCGAACTTTGAAGTTCGTGTTCGCTCATCCCTACATTTGACCCAAATTTTGGGAAAATTTGAGTCTAATTTAATCAATTTAGAACTGATTCCTTCATCTCTAATAGATTACAGTCAAGGTCCAGGATAATCCATGAGATACAGGTTTCCAGCGATGTCTTTTCTTGGAACGATCGGGAAAACTGCACAAAAATAAAACACAGCTGCATAAACGGCCGCATGGGCTCTCCATACATCTTCCCGAAATCTGCAGAAAAAAGACACCTCAGTCTAGATGATGATCTACACCAGTGGATTTACACTAGTCAGAATCCCAATATTAACGACCGTGTTGGGGCGCATTTCCCGACATGTACCTCTGAAGGAAGACCTCGACATATATGCCATTTTGTATGTATTCAGTGGCCTACTTTTTTTTAGTATACCAATATGTTACCAGCCTCAAGAAGGCTTTCTTGACCCCTATTTGGTGAATTAGGGACTATGGATCTATCTACCTGGCACATACATAAAATGTACAATTCAGACACCGCTTGAATGCGCCCTCAGAACCTACGGCAGAGCATATCGGACAGATGTCTGTGTTTTACCGTTTTCTAGACCGTTTCTGGTGAAGCCCATTGGATATAGATGTTTATAATGTGCACATAATCTCAGATCATTTCCCATTTGCTTTGTAACAGCAGAACGTTGTGTACAGCTGAAATCCTTTCCCGGTACTGTCACTTAGACCCTTTGGCTCTTGGCAATGCTTGTGGATGGCTGGTAGAGCAGAAAATCAACCAGTCCCCAGGCATTTTGGCTAATTTAATTTATGCCAGTGTTTCAGAAAAGCTGCAGGAGACATGTTTCTTTCACAGGCCACACACTCAGGACTACGTCTCGAGACGAGATATTTCGGTTACAGTATTCTGCTCCGATCATTTTGAACTCGTCAGTCATTTTGTATGAACTCCAAATGTATTTTAATTAAGAATGACACAGAATTAATAGGAATTTAACTGGAAGTAAAATAAGCAAGGTCTGTCTTTTGTATCACTGTTTGATCTGTGAGGGTCCGTCCTCTAGGACCTCCCATGATCAACAGAATGACAGGGGTTGAGATGCAGTATTAGGTCCAGATGCCCATATGGGTTGATCAGTAGCCAAAGCCCCACCGATCAAACATCGTAAAGGTGGCCATGGCCCACAGCTATTCCTCCCTAACACATGCATGCTGGGCCTGGCTTAGGCTACTTTCACACTAGCGGCAAGGAACTCCGGCAGGCTGTTCCGGCGGGTAAACAGCCTGTCGGATCTGTGCTGCCACTAGTGCACTACCGCTCCGGTCTCATTGACTATAAATGGGGCAGGCCGGAGTTCCGGCGGCAGCACAGCAAACATGCCGAGAGGCGGCCGGAATAAAACTACGTTGTGTCATAGTTTTATTCCAGCCGCCTCTCGGCCCGTGCTGTCCCCGGAACTCCGGCCCGCCCCCACTGTAGTCAATGGGGCCGGAGCGGTAGTCCGGGGACACGCGTGCACTAGCGGCAGCATGGATCCGACAGGCTGTTCACCCGCCGGAACAGGCTGCCGGAGTTCCTTGCCGCTAGTGTGAAACTAAAAGCATACATGTGTTCTCACATCAGATAACGTTATGTGTTAACCATATGATTGGCCAAAGGGAACCTAGGGTGTGTTTGAACAAGCCAAAGTTTTAAAAAACCCCACCTGGTCATGTGGGGGGGGGGGGTCTGTGTGTATGGAGCCATGCCATAACATCAGGACACAGCTCCCTGCATGAAAGAACAAAGAACCGAATGCCAAGCTCCACTGGCAGAAATACGTGAACCACATCTTTAGGGACATGACTTTAGTTTTTTATGCAATTCCTTTTACTTATCTTTGTAATTGTCTATCTGTGCTGTGTTTTTAAAAGGTGGACATCCCCTTTAAGGACAGGCTGCCAATGTCGGAAAAGGCCCTGTAATTGTTGACACTTTGACTAACATAGGATAAGACATTATTGGCCAACAAAGAAGATGGTGTAATATTGACCCTCAACGATGATGAGGTCCAACTAAATATTTAGGTCATGCAGCGCTGGGGTCCTCATTGCTTAGTATGTTCTTCTTCTGCCTATGTTGGTTTCCTCAAGTTACTTTTCACACTCCAAAAACATGTTAATAAGTTACCTGACTTTTTATGAAATAAGTCCTAGCCTGAGTTAGAAGTATAATATTTAGTGATTGATTCGAGGGATTACAATTTGTGTATAGCGCTGTGGAATATGCTGACGATATAGTGCTCCCAGGTAACATAATGCAGTCGTTTTGCAGTACTGTAGGCAGCATGGTGACTCAGTGGGGTCGTGGGATTGAATCTGACCAATGTCCACATTTGCGTGTCGTGCATACTGTATGTTCTCCATGACAGTTATTTTCGGTTCTCTGGTTTCCTCTTTGATACATCTATCTGCAATGATGTTATGTTTATGCCCTGTACACCAGCAGAAGAGGTATGGTTTGCAGTGGTTGGCAGGAACATGGTTAACCACTCTGTTCCTCCCCTCTTAGTAGGAGTGGTCTGTTCCTGCTTCCGGAAAGTCCGAGTCCAGATAGAGAGGAGATAGGAAGCACATGCCAGAGCTCCTACTCCAAGGGACCATGACCAGTTCTCCTGTGAGACCTTCACTCCAGGAAGAGTATCAACATCGAAAACACTACTTCCAAAAAGCTTCAGTGTGCCTAGACAGTGATTAGCGAATACACAGCTTTTTATTCGATGCTGCAGATGAGGGACTACGGCTCAGACACCTATCATCTAGACCTCTTCCACACCTGTCAAACACCAGACCTGTGGACACCTACATCTACAGGTGCCTGCTAGTGCCATTCAATTGCCACCTAACCAGCCATCATATATCGTCATCTGGTGACCAAAACTGCACTTTGCATCTACTATTGCTGGATGTACCATAAGTTATATTTTGCAAAGAGAGACTGTTATATTTTTACGTTTGGCCTGATTCTTCAAACCACCTTTCCATTGCAGCGATCCCCAGGGGGCAATGGCCTGAGTAAGTACACCATGACACAACATCTCATCAGGGCCACTACCACTCCCATCCTGTACACTGACTCTTTAGGGGCTCGCTGAACATACTGATAGGGCTATGACATTGGCCCCTGCGTATGTATGTGCTCAAGTCAGGAAAATTTGATTGTGAGCCCCATCAGGGAGAAGGACGTTAATGGTGACAATCCCTGCACACTGCTGTAGAATAGGTCAGTGCTGTATAAAAAACTGAAAAACGATAACTACATATGTATCAGGTTGTGATTTCGTTTCTGGTACTTGCATCCCTGGATCCGATGAAAGCTGTAATGGCACCGGACGGGGTTAAAAGCAGAGTGTGCTTGCCGTGCATGCTGTACCTGCGCTCCCTGGACTTTGTGTGGCTGTCATGGCCCATAACAGGTAGGAACTAGTGTTAGGGACCACTCATGGAGGCGACCTTGATGTGGTGAGTGGCTTATTACGCTTTGGCCAAAATGTACACCAATGCCTCATTCAACATCCAGCATAGAGGCAGGGCAGAGTGCTGGTTGCAGAGTGCGATTGCATTTGTGTTTTTGCGTTTGTATCTGTATTTCGCCATAGCAATGTGCACCTGCATAGGGTTGTGCGAACTGAACCCCCCACATTTTTTTCTGTGATTTTCGTTTCACCTGTATTATTCAGTGGATTTTTGGGGACTCCAAATTTCAGCAGGATAATGCAATGCCTCTGGCTCCATACACTGAAATTTCTAGGTCATTCACCAGAATTTCCCTGCTATGCATAAAAAGGCAAAATACAGCTGCCTGTTCATATTTCACATTCAGACTGGTGGATATAAGTTTGGTCTCCTACAGCTGTTACCTGAAGGGAGAAGGGGGGACTCTTGGTTCTAACGTTGACCCCAATCTTTCTGTTGTTCTGATGTTCACCATGGGTACCTTGGTCTTGATAAGAAAGATCAAGTTAGATCCTCCTTATGGTGTTAGGCTTATTCTACCCAGTGCTAAAGGTCTCCATGTCAGTGTCTACCACCATTCCCTTTTTGTTTTCCTTAAAGGGGTTTTCTGGTTTGCATTAACATCCTATAAGATAATCATGTGTGAAAGTCGCTGTAATTTTGTAATGTATTTCTTTTACCTTTATTGCTCCCATTCTGGGCTGTGGTCACATGACCCTGTCCATGCAGCTCTTCCTGATTTTCTGTGATGTTATGTCCATGGGCGGGGCAGTGATAGGGGAGTGTCTATGTAACTAGCTGGGTGGGAGGAGTTATAAACGAGCTGGGTGTTAGGGGCGGGGCTGGATCTGTGGCAGAGAAAAGAGCAGTGCATCATGGGTTTGGTTGGATACAGAAACAGGAAGTGCTACATACAGGATGGAAACAACCCAGAGTGATTGGTTTACATGGTGAAAACGGGTCAGGAGAGTCCAAATTTAATTGCATGGGAAAGCAACTACATGAGCATAATCGTCGGTTTTAATAAATAACCCCCATAGTGTCCAGATTGTATGTACGTCCTTGGGTAGAGGGACCATCAGGCACTAAGACCCAGGCACGACTGCAGCCTCTGCATCCCCTGGAGTTTCGCCCCGGCTCAGATAACCCATCTGTTATATTGTGATAACTTCTTTTTTTTATGTTCTATATTTGTTCTCTACATTACAAGGGTTATTCTCCGGCATAATGTAATGATATTATGTAGTAGCTTGCACAGATCAAACCGTATTTGCAGTAAGTAGATGTTATATACTGGGCCATATGCCTGAAATGTATGTTCTTTTTCCCATGCCAGGCTCTGTAATCTAGACAGATGTAGTGATTTAACCCAAGACGACGTGACCACTGAACAGGATCATAATATAACTTTATTTTACACTTGCCTTCAGTACATTTAAATTTACAGACGCGTAACAGTACATGCTGGAAACAGCGAGCCAACCATACAACCATTCCTTGTGATCATCGCTGACTGACGGCGCATAGGCAGGTTTGATGGTTCCTGACAACCCCCCGACCGTCTTATCATATATAACCGTACCATACAGCGTTAAATGAATAACCGTAACATACTGTGTCTGATTGCCACCGCCATATGGTGCCCAAATAGCATTGTGGCCCAGGGTTAGAAGAGCATGGCTGCTGTTCATGGGTTGTGTGTTATATTACAGCTCAGCCTCAGTTAGTTCAATAAAGCTGATATGCAATACCGGAGACAGCCCATGCACAGGAGTGGCGCTGTTTATAGAAGAAGCGTCCATATCTTTCTAAGGGTTCTAGGTTCACACCTCTTTTGTACAGCCTGCCGGAGTTCACCGGATCTGGCCTAGCTGGATACTTCCGTTCACCACCGGTCCCTATCGACTATAATGGGATCCAGTGGGGATCTGGCAGCTTTCTGGCATAATTGCGGTGTTTCAGCGCGAACAAAAACTGTTGCATGTTTAAAGCTGGCAATATACAGGAAAGTGGCCTGAACCCCCCTTGATCCCATTATAGTCAATGGGGTCCGGTGGTGAACAGCAGCATTTGGCTAGGCTGGAGCCAGTGAATTCTGGAATACTGTTCTCTGCCAAAACAGCCTGCCAGATCAGTGAAACGGATGTGTGAATCTACTTTCACATCTCCAGCATCCTGGATCCTGCAGACTGTTCCAGCAGAGAACAGCCAGCCGTATTTCTCCAGATCTGGCATAGCCAGATAGCACCGCGCATCTCTGGGTCCAATGGATTATAATAGGACCTGGCAGGGATCCGTCCAGCGGAAAGTTTCCGGATCCCAGCCAGATTCCATTATAGTTCATCGGGTCCAGTGGTGCACGACACTACCAGGCTATGCCTGATCCGGAAAAATATCCTACCGTTTTATGTATTCAGCTTCTCTGCAGACTTTTGTCAGGCACAATGTCTCGTAGGACTACCTCAGCTTAATGTAATGATACCTTCCACTTCTGTTACATAATTCTGGAGAAAAGTACTTTTAATCTATATGTGAATGAGCACTTAAGTGCACTGAGGGCGGGCCCAAGACACTTTGTGCCCCTTAACTCCTCCTGCTTCCTCTGCCAGCCTCTTTTTACTGCTTAGCAGGGCCAGGTTCGTGGATAGTCATCTCAACTAGTCATGTCAATCAAGAAGGAGAGGGAAGGGCTGACCTAGGAAGCAGGAGGATTAAGGCCCCTTTCACACGGGCGAGTATTCCACGCGGATGCGATGCGTGAGTTGAACGCATTGCACCCGCACTGAATCCGGACCCATTCATTTCTGTGGGGCTGTTCACATGAGCGGTGATTTTCACTCATCACTTATGCGTTGCGTGAAAATCGCAGCATGCTCTATTTTGTGCGTTTTTCACGTAACGCAGGCCCCATAGAAATGAATGGGGTTGCGTCAAAATCGCAAGCATCCGCAAGCAAGTGCGGATGCGGTGCGATTTTCACGCACGGTTGCTAGGAGACGATCGGGATGGAGACCCGATCATTATTATTTTCCCTTATAACATGGTTATAAGGGAAAATAATAGCATTCTGAATATAGAATGCATAGTAAAATAGCGCTGGAGGGGTTAAAAAAATAAAATAAAATTTAACTCACCTTAATCCACTTGATCGCGCTGCCCGGCATCTCGTCTGTCTCCTTTGCTGAACAGGACCTGTGGTGAGCAGTCATTTCAGGAACAGGACCTGTGGTGACGTCACTCCGGTCATCACATGATCCATCACCATGGTAAAAGATCATGTGATGGAACATGTGATGACCGGAGTGACGTCACCACAGGTCCTGTTCCTGAAATGACTGCTCACCACAGGTCCTGTTCCTGAAATGACTGCTCACCACAGGTCCTGTTCAGCAAAGGAGACAGACGAGATGCCGGGCAGCGCGATCGAGTGGACTAAGGTGAGTTAAATAATTTTTTATTTTTTTTTAACCCCGCCAGCGCTATTTTACTATGCATTCTGTATTCAGAATGCTATTATTTTCCCTTATAACCATGTTATAAGGGAAAATAATACAATCTACAGAACACCGATCCCAGACCTGAACTTCTGTGAAGAAGTTCGGGTTTGGGTACCAAACATGCGCAATTTTTCTCACGCGAGTGCAAAACGCATTACAATGTTTTGCACTCTCGCTGAAAAATCGCGAGTGTTCCCGTAACGCACCCGCACATTTTCCCGCAACGCCCGTCTGAAAGAGGCCTAAGGGTGCACAGAGTGTCTTGGACCCGCCCTCAGTGCACTTTTTCTTCAGAATACTAAAGATGTCATTACATTCACCTGAGCTAGCCCTACAAGGCAGCGTGCCTGGTTTGTCGTGACAGATACCTTTTTAGCCTTTGCAGATTCATTACCCATTACCTTCTGACACAATATGGTAGGCTGCTGATAAATTGATATATGTCCCACCCGCCCCAAAAAAATATATGAATTTAATGAATTAAAATATATAAAAACATAATACATGAAACAAAATTGAATGATGTGATCTGCTGAGGTTATAACTACATTTATCCATCAATGGATCTTTTTTTTCTGGGTCGGGGGGGGGGGGGGGAAAAATCTTAGAGAAAATGAACCGACTGATTTTCCTTTAATATCTCCTAATTTTCAGTTTCAGGGGAAAAGATGTGCAATGGTGTCTAGTTTAGCTAAGTTGACTGAATGAGGTCAGCACAAGTGAACAGGAAATGATAGACCGCAAAATCCAGTCTAGCAAATACCTTTCATGTAAGCCGAAGTGTTCCGAAAATCTGCCTTCCCAGAAAGAGAAACGTTACAGCCAATTACATTGTGTCTTCTCTGCACATCAGATGACAAGGAGGCAGAAAATTGCAAGACACCGAAGGGACAACCTTCACCGTCACTTTGACCATGTACCAGCCTCATACCGTACAGTCTACAGGAGTTCAGGTTGGACGGTGCCGCCATTTACCCTTCTACCCTGGACCACTTTTTATCCCATCCTTGCTCCTATATGAGGTCAATGTCCCAGGATTTTTATTAGCAGAGGCCTGACTTGAAGCTCCTGAGTTCCCAAAGCAAAGTGTATAGCAGTCCTTTCCCCCACCTACCATGGAGGCAAATGACACCTTTCTACATTGCTATAACTTACCGCTAAAAATAAACACACAACAACTTCTTCTTTGGAATAAAATGGCCACAATGCTTTATTAAGGGTAAAACCATAATAAATAATTTAATAAATAATTAAAAACCACAATCATCGTAATTTAACGAACCATCAAACCATTAGATAAATACCGAAATCCACTCAGAAACACTGAGTGATACAGCCCCTCTGATAAAGCAAAGCGACAGATAAGAAAAAATAATTATGAAGGGAGGGCGGCGGGGCGACGATGCGGTCCTCTTCAAACTGACCCAGAAGCGCCACTAAACCCCACAATTTAAAGGAGAAATCCTTCCCGCCGAAAGCAGGGCAACAAATCAGGAACCGGTATTCTCCCACAGCAACAGCATCAGCCAATCAGCCGTGGAGCTACAGCTGCCTCAGAAGATCTACTCCAACCAGCTGGAACCGGTCCACAATTCAATCTTGAGGTAAAATATGAAATAAAAGAGCGGGAAAGGGGGAGACACAGAAAAAAAAGGGAGGGGGGGGGAGAACCAAATAGAACCCTACCTAACTAAATTAATGGTGCCATTGCCCCCATGTGTCCCCCAAGCTAAACGCTCTGGGGGGCCCATAACATTCACCCTGTGTCCTTCTATGTGGAAGAAGAGCTTTGGGGCCACCTCAGCCTCCTGGGACCAGGTGTGAAGGCTAGCTCCGCACCCTCTAGAGCAGGGATGCCCAACCTGAGACCCTCCAGCTGTTGCAAAACTACAACTCCCGGCATGCCTGTACAGCCTACAGGTATTACGGCATGCTGGGAGTTGTAGTTTTGCAACCTCTGGAGGGCCGCAGGTTGAACATCCCTGCTCTAGAGCTACAGACTGGCTCATTCCTTTTCTAATTGGATTCCATCCTTCTCCAGAACATGGAGCAAACCATAGTACTGCTTGGATGTTTCTGGAAAGTATCGCAGTGTCTATATCATAAGACCTTTGACTATATACAGTCAGAGTGGGGTTCCCGTGGTAAGAATGTTTTTTTGGGGGGATCCTGATGCCCCAAGGGGCCTGCTTTATTTCAGAGGCAAATGTGATTTTAGATAAATGAAACCTATTACCGTTATGAATATGGCCACCAGATGGTATTGCATTAGCACAACACAATGGGGGTCATTTATTAAGGAATTTGCGATTATTTCAGTTGTAAAAATAGTTCAAGATCCTTTTTTAACCGTCCATTTGACAGTAATTACTCACACAGTGAGGGGGGTCTTGGGGGCCATGCTGGGGCCGGGATTACTCCAGCCCCGGCACAAACTGCCTTAGATTTTCCTAAATTAGCCGACTCTTACGGCAACGCAGGGGGAAATCTAAGATGGGTAGGTCTTAATAAATGACCCCCAATGTGGCTGGGTGTTCATGGGGTGGGATTCATAGGGGGGTATTTCAGTGACCACTAGTCTGCCAGCCCATAAGGGCCAATGATGGCTCGAATTTGCGGGTTAATGGCGGTATTACCTTCAGATTTGTGTAGCAATTGACCGCTACATGTAAGCAAGGTTTTAATTTGCATTACTCACTAAAATTAGTTCTCCAGAGGAACAGCAATGGATAATTTGTCTCTGATTAATTTTTGTGCCGACCGCGGGATCTGCCACCTATTGGCGGCCTGTACTCGCCATTTGAAACGCTGGCAGGTACAAGTGCAGTCCAGCAGTTAGTGGTAATCTGCATGCGGATCCTGTGATGAAAAGTGACAGCCATATGCTTTAACTTGCTTGTGAGCTTCTGGTAGGTTTGTGCTTACAACTAGGACAGGCAGAACTGCAGTGTAGAGAATGGCGGTGTAGCAGAGCAAGGAGCCCGATTTTAATGGGTTCTTCCAGGTCCAGGATATTAAAGGGGTTCTCTGGAATTTTTATATTCATGGTCTATTGGTGGGGGTTTTCTGTTTGAAGAAGCTGAGGTGCTCACTGGAGTTTCAGTCAGCACAGCAGCCTCCTTGCAGCTTAAGAAGCACAGAGCCATCCATTGTATAGTGGCTGTGCTTGGTATTGCAGCTCAGCTCAATTTACTTGAAAGGGATTGAGCTGTGCCTAGGCCATGTGAATGATGAACGTGATGTTATAGGAAGAGGCCTAAGCGCTCACGGAGAGAGAGTTGGACCCCTGCCAATCTAATATTGACGGGCAAGATTAAAGTAAACAGCCCATAAGTGGGCGTTCCGAGGTCAAGGCTTTCCCGGGGGCAGGGCTTAGATGCCTCGATCTTACCAGCTAAAACGTTGGTAAGTTTGCATGCACACCATCTACTAAGTAGGGCAGGGTACTGCAGTATCAACCCATTGACTTGAATGGGACGAAGCCGCAGTATCGATAATAGTTATTGACACGATAAAAGCACTACGAGAATTTGATAAAAGTGTACCCATATGTGCTGTCATTGTGTCACGGATTAGAGTGGGGGTAACCCTAATCCGTGCGATGCTAAGTAAAGTGGAAGCTGCTTGACCTGGACAACAGAGTTAGGGAGCAACAGAGTTAGCTAGCGCATCCCTAATCTGACCCTGACTCCTAGCTCTATGAGCCGACCTTGATGGTAGGAGGGCTCATACTCAGGAACCTTGGATCCCTGCTAACCCTCCGCAGATCCATGAGCTAGGAGCTGGGTAGACCACCTGTTCCTCCTGGATACGGACGGACAGGAGTCTAAACTGGCCAAGCTGCAAGAGGATAGAAACATGAACAGCCTATGGATATGGCAGGAGGGTGGAAAGCACTTCCACACCTACCTGCCACAGACACACTGACTGGATCCCGTGCTTACAAGCTGGTGTCCACACCCAAACATAAAGGGACACAGCACACACACATAAACACAAAACAGGCAACATACACAGAGCCCTCACCTGTGATTGACAACAAAAGGAAACCGCTGACAACTGCAATAACCATGGTCGTGACACATTGGTGCGAAGATGAAAATAATCTCTCAGCTTCGCGATTGCCGATAATGTAAGTTTTACAAAATTTACAGAGAGAGTCCGGAGGGTCACTAGGTCGTTCCCCGATTTGTGTATTTTCTGCAGAGATCCCGATACCCGGCGTCCCTGCGCCGCTGAACTCCTAAACACTTTCATGTCGAACATGTGAAGCTCTTAAACGCAAACTTGTTCAGTGTATATTAGATATTGCTCCCATGAGGAAGCAGCGAGCAAGTGCTGACGGTGCTGCGGAAATTAAACATACACTGCGAGGGGGAAGCATTAATTAAGAGAAATTATTAGGAAAATTACTAGATCAGAGGAAATCATCATTCAGCCCCAGGTGCTGGATCATCACAAACAGCATTAAAGGAAGACTGAGGAGCGCCTCGTAGGACGCCGCTTGTCGCATGTTCAGAGGGAAATTAAAGGAGTTGTCTGGTTTAAAAAAATCATTTTCCAATGTTAGGGAATTCTGAGCTGAAGGGGTATTCCCATTTTGGGAAGTGATGGCACATCACTAGGATAAGCCATCACTTTAGGACCCCAGGGACCTCCACCAATTCTAGGAAAAAAGAGGTTCAGTGCTGGGCCACCTACTACAGTTTCTGTGCACTGTGGTGCTCCCGGCCTGCCTGCTCCGCTCACTGGAATGGGGCGTCACCGGAGCTCTCCGCCGGACGCCACTGTGCACTAGAAAGCAGTGAAAGGGACACGGCTCTAAATCAACACTACATCCCCTTAATTCTCATGTTCGTAGAGGTCCTAGGGGTCAGACCCCCACCAATCATAAAGTCATGGCCTATCCTAGCAATCACCTTGTAAGATTGGAAGACCTCTTTAGTAGAGAGAGAGAGAAGTCCCCCTATTTCAAAACCCTCATCTTTTAGCGAGAGCAGTTTTTACTCTGGAGGACCCAGCAACTCTGTGCATTAGGCTACTTTCACATAAGCGTTTTTTGTGGATCCGTCATGGATCTGCAAAAACGCTTCTGTTACAATAATACAACCGCGTGCGTCCGTCATGAACGGATCCGGTTGTATTATGTCTTCTATAGCCATGGCGCATCCGTCATGAACACCATTGAAAGTCAAAGGAGGACGGGTCCGTTTTCTATTGTGTCAGAGAAAACAGATCCGTCCCCATTGACTTACATTGTGTGCCAGGACGGATCTGTTTGGCTCCACTTTGTCAGGCGGACAGTAAAACGCAGCAGGCAGCGTTTTTGTGTCCGCCTCCAGAGCGGAATGGAGACTGGAGGCAAACTGATGCATTCTGAGCGGATCCTTAATCATTCCGAATGCATTAGGGCAAAACTGATCCATTTTGGACCGCTTGTGAGAGCCTATGACTGATCTCAGAAACAGAAAGCCAAAACGCTGGTGTGAAAGTAGCCTTACATGGAAAGTCCATTGATTTCAATATGAACTGTGTAATGCTCCATTTCTCCTGTGGTGGCACTGTTGGAATATTGAACACCTCCTGCCAGGTTCCTCTGAAGGTTAGAGCTGATCGCTGGAGGTCCCAGCAGTGATGCACCTTGTTATTAACAATCTAACAAGAAATGATTGTCCACAGCAGACAACCTCTGTAAATTCAGTTTATTAACCTAATCATGAAAATAGCAGAGCGCTGGCTCAGCGATTTCCGACGGGCCCATAAGAGTGAACGAGAGCAGTGGCCGGTCATGCACGGTGCGCTCCCATTCACTTCTATGGGGAGCGCGCTTGGTGGTGGCTGGACCAGAGCCCTCCAACCACCACCTTGCGGGGCTCCGTTCCCGATATAGGTGCAGGGACAGGCACCTATAAGGCAATGGGGCATATCCTAGCGATATGCCCCCAATGTCTGTGATGAGACATCCCCTTTAACAGCAAGAAAAGTTCTAAAATTAAAAAGTTACCACTGCTCACCTGTTCATTCCTTCTTCCGCTCCAGCACTGCATCTGTGGTCCCGGGCGGTCTTTGTTTACATTGCTGCAGTGTTGATGTGCTGTACATCCATGAGAACAAAGACCAGCGAGGGATCTCCACCAGTTTTGGTCAGTTCGCATTGTTTGGCAGCGAACACATGCGGGCTGCCATCTTTAGTAAAGTAGACTCCCCCGTCACCCGATGCACAGGTAAGCCCTTACCTTTGCCAGTAGCCGGTCTGAAATCAAATGCAGTCACCGGGAGCAGGCAGTTCCGAGAACAGCCGCGGGGGCCTTCATTGGGCTGTTCTCAGAACTGCCTGCTCCCGGTGACTGCATTTGATCTCAAACCGGCTCCCGGCACAGGCACAGGTAAGGGCTTACCTGTGCATTGCCGGATGGGTGATTCTACCTTACTAAAGATGGCAGCCCGCATGTGTTCGCTGGCGAACACTGTGAACTGACCTTTACTGATCTCCACAGCATCAGTGCTGGTGTTGTGGGGGATTTACCAGGGATTGGTTTTGGTAAAAAAATAAAAAAAATACATTATTTTATTGCTTGCTGTTATGCTATTTTTTGGGGGTTTTAGACTGGACCTTTAATTTTCATTTTTAAATATTTTTTTCATACGAGTGTGTTTGTACTATGTCCATCTCCTGCCAGTTTGTTGTTTGTTACATTGTATAATGTATTGATTATGGCACACAATAATTGCTGTAATTTAATTATCTTGTTACTTTAGTAATTATATCATCATGTATTCAAATTGTGTTTTTTTGTTTTACATTAGCATATGTCTGACTATAATCACAACATAAAAAACCACTGCAATCAGAAATCTAAATCTTCATATAAATTCTATTGGCAAGTTTTAAAGGGGTTATCTGGGATTTTGATATTAATGTCCTATCCTTAGGATAGGTCTTCAATATCCGATTGGCGAGTCCCGGCCGGCACCCATGCCAATCAGTTGTTTGAAGAGGTAGCGGTACTCTGTGAGCGCTGTGGTCTCTTCCTAGGCCATTGATGTCACATCCATTGGTCACGTGACCTAGGCACAGCTAAAGGGGCTGAGTTGCTATACCAAGCACAGCCACTATACGATGTACGGCGCTGTGCTTGGAAAGCTGCGAGGAGGCTGCAGCGCTCACTGGAGTGCAGCGGCCTCTTCAAACGGCTGATCGGCAGGGATTCTGGGAGTCGGACTCCCTCTGATGACTAGAGATGAGCGAAGTTATGGAAAATTTGATTCAGCTGCTTCACCTGATTTCACAAAGAAGTTTGCTTCATGACAAATTACTTAGTCACAAAACGCATTTCTTGGTATGGTTCTGCCACCCCCAGTCATTGAACCCTTCAGATGCCGCGTTCATCGCTGATCAGTGAGGGCTTTCAAGGGTTAATCTGGTTAAAAAAAATACTCACCTTATCCATTTGATTGTGTAGAGGTCAGCCTGGTTACATCATGCGTCACTGTGCGCAACATTTCGCGCTGTATCCTCAATCATGGCGGCCCCTTTGCGTGCAAATGGATGAAGTGAGTATGTATTTTTGGGGATTTTACTGCCATTTCAGGGAAAATTGATTAGTTACCACAAAACACATTGTGCTGTGTGGCGAATCAATTTTTTCCTGAAATTTGGATCGAAATTGACTTTGGATACTTCGATTTGCTCAACACTACTGATGACCTATCAGTATGAGGACAGGCCATCAATATCCAAATCCCGGGCAGCCTCTTTAGGGTGACACATTTTGATCAGTGGGATCTAAGGTTTGATATCCCCATTGATTGCTTATACGTAAAGGCAAAAGCACTCAGCCGAGCTTTAGGCAGGTGGACTCAATGGAAAGTCTATGAGTCCTTCTATATCAAGCGAGAAGAGTCAGTGTATGGCTGATCATTTCTGACTCCTCAGTTTAGCAATGTGGAGTGATGGCACATCACTAGGATAATCCATCACTTTAGGGGTTCAGTACTGTGCCACCTTCTAAATTTTCTCTGCACAGTGGTGCTCCC
This sequence comes from Bufo gargarizans, assembly GCF_014858855.1. Classification (NCBI taxonomy): domain Eukaryota; kingdom Metazoa; phylum Chordata; class Amphibia; order Anura; family Bufonidae; genus Bufo; species Bufo gargarizans. The sequence continues at coordinate 52,979,447 of NC_058084.1, read as the reverse complement.
AGGCCTCCCAGCTCCCAGTGGAGGTCTCAGCATTTGGACGTCCAGGGCTCAAGACATTTGAGATGTCACTATGACACGTCAAACAGTTTTGAAAGAAAAGTTACTTTTTTTTATTTAAGTAAAGATAAATGAAAGTTCTGAAATCTTCTAATATGCCTCGTACTTCAACTGGCCACCTACAGAGCTACAACTTCTCAACGCTCACAGCTGAGCATTTTCCGCATTTGCCTCCAGTCTCGGCACAGCTCTGTGAGTTGAATCTCCTGCGCTTCAGACTGATAGCTTTTACCTTTTACTCATACATTGTAGTGACCAGGAAAGGAGACCAGGAGTACCTCGGGCCCATCAGAGGAAATGTCAATCAATACAGAACATCTGCACTGTTAACCCCTTAAAGGGGTTATCCCATGACTAATGTAAAAAAAATCATATAGTCTATGACAATCTCTTTCTAACAAAGCTAGAACCAGCCCTGTACCTCACATGGATCCAGAGATCTCCACATTTATTTCTCTGCTAGATTTATAACAAGCTGGCAGCTCAGGGGAGTGTCTTTTCTGCTGCAGCTAAGGGGGCGTATCTCAGCTCTCCCTATCACAGCTCAGGAGGCGTATCCATGCTCTCCCTATCACAGCTCAGGAGGCGTGTCCATGCTCTCCCTATCACAGCTCAGGAGGCGTGTCCATGCTCTCCCTATCACAGCTCAGGAGGCGTGTCCATGCTCTCCCTATCACAGCTCAGGAGGCGTGTCCATGCTCTCCCTATCACAGCTCAGGGGGCGTGTCCATGCTCTCCCTATCACAGCTCAGGGGGCGTGTCTCAGCTCTCCCCATCACAGCTTCGGAGGAAGGTGAAGGATGAAACTGGCCATGTGCGGCCTTCTCAGTGAGCAGGTCAAAGAAATAAGATAAAAACAAACAGCAGGTGATACATTTTATTGAATAACTCAGTGGCTATGCAAAATTTTTAATTACATGCAATTACAAAAGTATTCAGATCCAGGTGCTGGTTTGAAAACTATAGAATATTTTTTATGGGACAACCTCTTTAAGGTCATGACCTTGTTTGGGCTTTTGGTGCAGACATATTCTACAGTATATTTTCATCGCCGTAGCCATATGAGGTTTGTTCTTTGTGAAGCAATTTATTTTCTATTCATAGAAAAACTTTCATGTTAATATTTTTGATGGAGGTGGATGGATAAAGAGGCAGCAATTCTGTTCAGTTTTTGGGGGTTTGTCTTTACATCGCTCACAGCACGGTATAAATTATGTCAGTTTTATCTTGCAGGTCATTACAATTACTAATTTGTGGTATATATCATTTATTGATTAGCTTTTATTCTGGGGAGCAGAGATGAACAAAAAAACATGAATTCTGACATTGATTTTCAGGGCTTATTTTCACAGTGTTTACCGGGAAGATAAGTAACGTGTTATGTGTGTATAATACGGTCGACTTACTACATTTGTGGTTCTATCGATTATGTGCAGTTTTTATTCTACTGGGAATTTTTTATTTTTCAGAAAACTTTCTGAAACTGTATACTTTTGTCCCCATTGGAATGGTCGAATTGCCTTATGTACATGGCAAACCTGAGGGCCACTGTTAGGCTCCAGCTTGCCATGGCACCAATGGGCTTACAGAGGGAAGGCCAACCCCCCCCCCCCCCCCATGGCATCTATGGGGTTAAGTAGCTGGGATCAGAGTTATCTCTGATGCCGACCATATAAGCAGGGTGCCATCACTCCATTTCCTGTACCATCATTGTGCCCAGATAGCTGCCACCGCAGTGTACTATTACATGGCGGGGTGCAAAGGTTTTACTTGCACCGTAAACTTTAATTTATATTTTGTTTGTAAATAAACACATTTAAAGGATTTGTTCACCCCTAGGGACCTCCAAAGTGGCCATACCCACGGTGTTAGTCATACCTACCTGATCCCTGCTGCTGGGTTCCGACTCTATAGCTGCCCCGTTGGCTCTGCTTGTCCCAAATCTCCCTGCATCAACATCTGGTTTCATGCAAGTCACATGACCGCTGCATCCAATGTGTATCATCCATGCGTCACATGACCCAGAGACATATCAAACTGCTGCTAGTCATTGGATGCAGTGGTCATGTGACCTGCGTCAAACCAGATGTTGACACAGGCAGACTCGGGATCTGCAGAGCCGGCAGGGCAACAATGGAGCTGGGAGCCAATGGCAGGGATCAGGTAAGTATGTTTACCACCGCAGGTCGGCCCACATTGGGGGTTCTTTAGAAAAGGTCACCACTGGTGAAGAACTTTAAAAACATTTTCAGCCATGCTGACCTATTACATGAATTGTTTTATAGCTCACTATACCAGGCATGGCCAACCTGTGGCTCTCCAGCTGTTGTAAAAGTACAATTCCACCATGCCCTGCTGTAGACTAATAGCTGTAGGTAGTCTGGGCATGCTGGGAGTTGTAGTTTTGCAACATCTGGAGAGCCTCAGGTTGGCCATCCCTGCACTATACCATCTCTATTTGAACAGTTTATATGTTACTGTCAGGCCCCAGTTATGCCTGATTGAATTTATATATGTAATGTGATTCCTTGTCATATCCGTATTCTCTGTTCCGCTGTTGGGGGTTCCTTGGGCCCACCAGAGGAAATTATTCTTGGGGCCAAAGCCCTATATTGTCGATAAAGTGTAATAAGTTTGAATCAAAGAAATAGATCCTAGTGGCAAGTGATTGGCTCCAAAGGCAGCTCCAAATGGGATTTTTGGGCCCTCTGTGGCTACAGAGAATGGGCCCAGCTGGTGGGCCAGTTCTTCCCTGCCCTATATGAAAACTAAAAACTGAATAAAATTTGAATGGAAAAAAAGTAGCAGGAAAGGATTGTGTCCAGAACAGCATCAAATGAGTTTGTGTTCTGCTGCACATTGTTGGTCTTATTATAGTAGGGACCTCCTATTGTGTCAGAATTTGGGCCGTCTTGGTTGGCAAGACTGGCATTGTCACAGTAGAACAGAACCTATAATAGATGAAGATGCAACTCATCGAGTCATCGTAAAAGTGGAACAAAGTTTATATTAACACAGGCAAGTGAAAAATTATTATAATAAAACACAACCTAGGAATAGGGATACTACCCATTGTGACATCACTACAACAGAACACAGCCTAGAAATAAAATAAAACAAAAACACTACTGTACAGTGCGGTAACACCATCACAATGAAAATAAACCATATCAGTAAAAGCACCATCTGTTGTAACGTCCTTAAAATAGGACATAGCTTATAAATGAATATGACATCATCACAATAGAGCTATTGTGACATCACCACTTCATCCGAAGTCGCTTCGTTCAAAACTTCAGAATAACACTGTACGGAGATTCGTTTCCATACAGTATTAAAATGGATGGGCTCCGATGAGCCAAAGTAAGTTATTCACGAAGTCGCGCGTGACTTCGTTGAATAACCTTTGGTAGTTAATTTTTTAAGTAGAAAACCACTTTAAAACTTGAAACCGAACTCGACTTCGGTTCTGACTGGTACCTCAGACTGTTTTCAGTTGTGATTACATCCAGGGTTGCACCACCAATGAGGCCAGGCGAGGTGATCGCCTCAGGCAGCACCAGGTAGGGGCAAGAGGGGGGCAACTAAATGTGCATGTCCTGAAGGGAAGGGGTTAGGTTAAGAAATTACCATTGGGGAGGGAGGTAGGTAGGGGCGCCATTTCAGTTTTCGCCTCAGGCAGCAGAAAGGCTAGGTGCGCCCCTGATTACATCGCAAAAGTTTGTGTCCTTGTTTTTTAGGCTGTGTTCTGTTGCTATGATGTCACTATAGTCTGTGTCCTCATTCATCAGTTGTTTTACAGCGTATTGATCCTATTATAATGGACTGTGGCCCTGATTTATCAACAGAGGACAAACTGAAATTTGTCTAATTGTGTAAAGGGAATGGTCTGTGTGGCAAGCTTATGAAAGTGGCGCACAGCGCTTGTAGAATATGGCACAATTTAGACATCTCATTTTGCCCTCACAGCTAGGGCAGTTTGGAAGTAGAGAGCAGGTGAGACTATTTTTTCGGACATTCCCTATGATGAAAAAGGCCAAAAACCAATGCATTCCATAAGAACATCCACAAAACAGCTGGATTTCTGACTTAGGCTACTTTCACACTAGCGGCAAGGAACTCCGGCAGGCTGTTCTGGCGGGTAAACAGCCTGTCGGATTCGTGCTGCCGCTAGTGCACGCGTGTCCCCGGACTACCGCTCCGGCCCCATTGACCCCCCATAATGGGGGAGGGCCAGAGTTCCAGCGGCAGCACTGCAAACTTGCCGAGAGGCGGCCGGAATAAAACTATGACATGTGGCAGTTTTATTCCGGCCGTCTCTTGGCATGTTTGCCGTGCTGCCGCGGGGCGCACACGTTCGCGTTCAGGACGCCTTATAATATTATTTTGTATTCTCTGATTCTGCATTTTTATTCGGTTTTCATTGAATGACTATTAGGTCTCACCTAGCCTGCTGCAGTAAGGCTACTTTCACATATGTGTTTTGGCATTCAGGATTTTGAGATCCGGTAGAGGATCTTAAGGCCAGGTCTACACGACGACATTTGTCGCGCGACAGATAGGGCACAACTACACTGCAACATTTGTTGCGCAACATTTCGGTGCACCAGTGTTGCTCGACTATTTTTATAATGGCAGTCTATGGTGTCGCACTGCAACATGCGACATGCTGCGACTGCAACGCAACAGTTGCAGAAAAATCCATCTCAAATGGATTTTCTGCGACTGTTGCGTCGCAGCATGTTGCATGTTGCAGTGCGACACCATAGACTGCCATTATAAAAATAGTCGCGTGACATTGGTGCAACCAATGTCGTCGTGTAGACCTAGCCTAAAACCGGGCCAAAACGGTTCTGTTTTCTCCCCATGCATTCTGAATGGAAAGAGATCCGTTCAGAATGTCTTCCGTTCCGGTAGCATTCCGTTTTGTGACCGGTCATCGAAACGGAAGAAAAGCGTATCCATCACTAAAAACAATGTAAGTCAATGGTGACAGATCCGTTTTTTTACGATCCTAAAAAAATCTGCAGAAGTCATTAGGCAGCGAGGGGGAGCAGGAGCTAATCTTCCTCCATCGTTTATTGTCAGCAGTGTGATCTTGTGTTGTTTGACTTGGAGGATTTGCCTACGGTTTTGTATCATTGAGTGTTTATATCAGGTTATATACACTGTGCTAATGTATGTCATATGTTTTCAGTCTTTTGATGTATTATTGTATTTGGCCTTGCTCAGAGGGTATTGTGGCAATAAAAAATTCAATGCACACCACAAAGTGAGACAAGCGGAAGACAGGACAGAATGATGAGAGAACTGTCATGTTATACCTCTGTTTGATCTTTCCTCATCTTTCCTTTACCGCTCTATCTTCTCTGTCTGATCCTCACAGGTGACATGGAGTATTGGATGGAGCACACCTCTTGGCACAGCAGTGAAGCATCCCCAATGTCTTTGGTGAGACATGTGGGGCCCTAACATTCAGTTTCCTTCACCATCCACACCTCCCTTTGTTTTAGTTTTCTTTTCATTTCTTTACCTATGCATGTTTTCTTTTCCTTTATTTTATATATATCCTTTTTTTTTTATCCCACACTTGTAGGGGACAGTCAAAGGGGAAAAAGAAAAACTAGTGAGCAGGCAGTTTTGTCGGATTCTAACACCTTGTCTGAAAGACAAAAGAAAATGGTGTGCTTTGGAGCCCACTCATTGGAAGAGGAATTGGAATGGTCAGAGCCTCAGATAAAAGACTCTGGGGTAGATACGTGTAGTAGCACCACCCTTAACGAGGAGCATAGCCATAGTGAGAAGGTACTGACAATTGTGGAAGCCTGCCTTTGGATCTGCTCATTTGGTCTTCGTTTGCTCTCTGTCACTCATTTAATTAAAACATTTTTTAACAACGAGACAGGGGGCTTATTCGAAGACTGCAGTGTGATGTCGCAGCCATCTGCCAACATCCAGCCACTCTGCACGTTTTTGGCCCTAGCTGGCAGCCGGGAGCTGCGTCTGCTGTCTTTGAATGAGCTCCATACTGTTTTCTAGACACTGTAGTATTTCTTAAGGTGCAGAAAAGAAAAACAAAACAAAAAAATATATAAAATAAAATACAAAAAAATATCACGTAAAGAAAAATAGAAAAGAATGCAAATAAAACGGCACGTTCTTGTATTGCCGATGTTGGCAATGCAAGAAGGAGAATTGTCAGGCTCAGAGAAATTTAACCTTTTCATCTCACTGCATATTCTAGAATGTGATATCATCTCCATTCAGCAAGCTTTATTGCCACTAAGGATGCAGTTGATTTGGCTGATTGTTAGCGTTAATCCCACATGAACCGGTACAGGTCAATATATAAAATACACCCCAAAAAAAAGTCAACAATACAAATAAAATTAAAAAAATTGGGTCTGTTTGCACAGAAAAGTTGTTTTTCTTTTTTCCCTTTCACTTTCATGTCATGTCTGTCCTTTTCATTTGTCGTCATAGTGTTTTTTTGTGTGGTTTGAGTTGTAGCGTGTTGGTCTCCGTTCAGTTTGTTTCTTTGGGGTTTTTCTTTTTTTAGTGTGTTGGGAGCCATGACATTCGTGTTTGTCTTCTTAATGTGCTCTTTCTGTAATGTGGAATCTGCATGGGGCATGAACTTATGAAGTCGGAGCAGCTGTGATTACACAAAATATATGCGCCCGTCCGTCACCTCACACAATGATATCCTGAATTTGACGCTGTATGAAACGCGTTTCTGGTCACTTTCCAAAGAAAGTGAAATAAATCTATAAAAAAAAGGTATGACATATTTTTAAATCTTAGCAAATAGTAAATATTGTATATGCTTAGGTTCTAGTTTATCTAGAAGGCAGTGCAGAGTAGAGCTTTGGTCTGATGATAGCCCTGGTCTTTGTGAACCTCATGTTGTCAAGAGGACATCTGCAAATTTAGCCAGAAGGGAGAAGAGACCCCTGACACTCTTAGATCATCAGGTAAGTTGGTATTATTTAAGGGTTGCTGGTTATGTCTGAACCCTCCAAGCAATGGCAGGTTGTCTATCTATCTCTCTAGAATGAAGAAAATATATATATGTGATAGATAAATAGTTCCACACCAGCAGTAAAGCCATCGGGTAGGCTGCTCTGGCAGAGGAAAAGCCTGACCAAGTTCATTATGTCCATTCTAGCGTCATGCACTACTGGAGCCTATTGACTTTAATGGGATCTGGCAGGGATCCAGCATGGTTTTCTGCATGAACGCCGGGTTTCCGCCAGAAAAAACTGGTACTGAAGTCTTGACAGACCCCATTATAGTCAATGGGCTCCAGTGGTGCACATCCCTATCCGGCTAGAACGGACATGGTGAACTTCAGCAGGCTATTCCTCTACCAGAACAGCCTTCCGGATAGCTTTTGCTGCAGGTGTGGAACTAGCCTTACATAGATAGACAGATAGATATAGATAGATAGATAGTATAGATAGACAGATAGATAGATAGACAGACAGATAGATATGAGATAGATAGATAATAGGTAGATAGTTAGATATATTGTAAGACTTAGGCTACATGCACACAACCGTTCCGTTTTTTGCGGTCCTCAAACCGCGGATCCGCAAAAAACGGAAGCCGTCCGTGTGCCTTCCGCAATTTGCGGAATGGAACGGGCAGCCCATTGTAGAAATGCCTATTCTTGTCCGCAAAACGGACAAGAATAGGACATGCTATATATTTTTTTGCGGGGCCACGCAACGGAGTGCTGTCCGCATCTTTTGCGGCCCCATTGAAGTGAATGGGTCCGCACCCGAGCCGCAAAAAACTGCGGCTCAAATGCGGACCTGAACTACGGTGGTGTGCATGAGGCCTTACTGAGTGATCAGAGTCTTGTGTCTATCTACTGGCAGGATTGAGGTAGGTCTCTTCTGACCAGTCTTGTGACCTGACAGATGGTGTGCGTTGTAGAACACAGGTACTTAATATATTTTTAATTTATTCACTATGTATTTTCAGCGCCTCTAGAACGATCCTGTGAGGCCTCAATATTCATAGTATGGTACTGCACATGAAGTACCTTTTCTAGAAGCCTATAATACCATCTATGCAGGTGACTTCTTACAACAGCCAAGTATAACCTCCGAGCGGGAGCCAGCTGCTCATGTCATCCCAAGAGCCCACTAAAGGGACCAAAGTTGAATATTTAAAGCCTGATCTATGATGCACCATGTCTTCTATGACCGTTCTCAGTATACCGATAGTACATAACTTACCATCATTTCCACCATGTCTTCTTCTCAGGCTTCTTGTCTGAATAAGAGGATATAGAACAAGACTGTACAGCAAGCAGAGGCAGTATAGCAGACCTCTTCTGTATGGCGGTCACACAGGTAGGGAGATAAGTGGCTGCTGACAAGAATCCATAAATGTCACTGCAGTCTTTATAGACCTCATTAGATGAGGACACTTGCAAGCATGGCCTCTTCTCTATTGAATTCCATGGCCAGGAATCAGTGAACTAGAGTCACCAGAACTCCTGATCTTCCTATGAAGGTGCCACACATCAGGCTTTTATGGTGTATCCTCCTTAGGCTACATGCACACGACTGCACCATGGTTTGCGGTCTGAAAAGTGTGGATCCGCGAAACACGGATGCCTCCCGTGTGCGTTCCGAGACATGTTCTATTTTTTTTGTGGGGCCACAGATCGGAACTTTTGGGGCCCCATTGAGTAAATGGGTACGCATCTGAAGAAATGCGGCTCGGATGCGGACCAAAACAACGGTCGTGTGCTTGAAGCCTTAAAAACAACCTGTCCCCTCTCCTCACATGTCTATTTTAGTAACTACTTGGATTCCCCATGGAATAACCATTCTGGGTCATCTATTCTTCTGACTCTACGATGTTCCTTTACTTTATTAATCCTGCTAGAAGTTGTGAATGAATTACTTGCAGTGAAAATCCAGATGGGGTGTGTGTCCCTGCACAGTCTGACAGTGGCAGCGCTGATTGGATAGTGTCAGACTGTGCAGGGACACACCCTCTACTGGTTACACCCATCTGGACCTTCATTGCAAACTGCTGGCAATTCATTTACAGCTTCTAGCAGGAATAATAACGGAAAGGCACAACACAGAATCATAAGAATAGATGCTCCAGAATTGTTATTACATGGGGAATGCAAGTAACTTCTAAAACAGACATATCGGGAGAGGGGACCAGTCCTTTTTAAAAGGAATCTGTCAGTTCCAAAAACACCCCCAAACTAAAGTAAGGCTACTTTCACACTAGCGTTAATGTTTTCTGGTATTGAGATCCGTGATAGGGTCTCAATACCGGAAAAAAAAAACATTTCCGTTTTGTCCCCATTAATTGTCGGTGGGGACAAAATGTAACTGAACAGAACGGAGGGCTCCAAAATGCATTCCGTTCCGTTCTCATATTGGAGAGCAAACTGCAGCATGTTGTAGTTTGCTTTCCGTCCTGGGATGTGGAGCAAGACGGATCCGTCATGACCCACAATGCAAGTCATTTGGGACGGATCCGTTTTCTCTGACACAATCTGACACAATAGAAAACGGATCCGTCCTTTATTGATTTTCAATGGAGTTCATGAGGGATCCGTCTTGGCTATGTTACAGATAATACAACTGGATCCGTTCATAACAGATGCAGACGGTTGTATTATCAGTAACAGAAGCGTTTTTGCTGAACTCTGCTGGATCCAGCAAAAACGCTAGTGTGAAAGTAGCCTAAAAGGTGCATAGTTTAGGTGATACTGACTTATGTAATTTTTATCTATATACAGTACTGACTTGTGTTCCGACGCTGTGCTCCCACAAACCAGCAGTAAAATGCATTGAGAGGACTCCGGAGCTCACCACCTAATGGAGAGGACTCAAAGAGGAGTCCTCTCAGTGCATTTTACTGCTGGTTTGTCGGAGCACAGTGTCGGAACGCAATTGAATATGAAGAGAAAAATTACATAGTCGGACTCAGCATCACTTACACTATACACCTCTTGCTCTAGTTTGGGGGGTATTTTGGAACTGACATACTCCCTTTAAGATAGAAATACCCTAAAGAGGTTTCCATGAATTTACATTGATCCGTTTGTGATTGGTGGAGGTCCTGAGAAGAAGGGATGCTCCCTGGAGCGGCGTAGCCCCTTTACTGCAGTATAGACACAGCGTCGCTCCGGTCTGTGCTTCTATGTTTCGTTCATGTGTCTGGTACAGAAGCTCAATCGTGCTACCTGAATGGACCGAGCTGCAGTACTAGATACACATCTCTGTGTCTGGTACTACATCGAGAAGTCCTCTGCATGCTTGCTAATTGACGGGCATCCCACCCCTAAGAATAGGCCATCAATGAAAGATGCATGACAACCCCTTCAACACATGGAAGACATCTACCACCACGTCAGGAGACCGAGGAGGACACCCGAGATATATGTTTTGCATCCTTTTACATATTCAGCCTGCACCTTAGAGTAGCCCAGAGCCTTCAAACACAAATAGCACGCGTGATATATGCAAATAAAAGGTTAGGAGCCAGAAAGTCACATTTTGGAGCAATTTAGTGGAATAATGCAGGAGCTGTAGGATGGTAATAATTACTCCCACTCTCCGAAGTGTACCAGATTATTTCCTGGGTATTTTAAACTCAGAGAAGTAGATGGCTCATGAGACATTTAAAGGGGACACGTTCCTAATTCTCTATCTCCATATATATATATACTGTGTATAAACCTCGGGATCAGTGCTGGTTGCTGTACATGTTGTCCATAATCTCATCATAGAGATTGATGGTACCTGAATCTGCTTGGATTTACCTACAATCTGGATGACAGTTCCCCGATGAAGGGTCCTCTCTCTTGGATTTAAAAATCTAATTCAACCACATGCCCCATGATCATAGGCATCAAATGATTGGCCACCATAAGACACATAAGGCAACACCTTTAAAGGAGTTGTGCCACAAAAAATATTCTATATTTTTCAAACCAGCCCCTGGATCTGAATACTTTAGTAATTGCATCTATTTAAAAATGTATTATAGTCACTGAGCTATTCAATAAAATATATCTGTATAGCGCCCCCTGCGGTTTGTTCTTTTCCTTATCTCTTGTCCACCTCGCAGAGGTGGTCGCACACGCTCAGTTTAAATCTTCAACTGTCACCAGCCATATCTACTGTTAGCAGCTGTGGCAGTTACAGGGAGAGAGTTACAGGAATATTGTAATTTCTGTGACAAATTTCACAGTTGTCGCACACCATTTGTTGAATTTGTCCCACACCCAGTGATTTTTCGGGCTAAAGTCTAATGTTATTTATTATAAAGATGGAAGGGGGAATAGTAAAAAGCACACACACACAAAATGTCGCGAGAGCCACTCCACTGATAAAACAGCCCCAGACACTCCACTTTTAAACATTACACCCATGGGCACCATGCATGCCTGAAATTTACACCAATTTTATGTCGTAAATGTTAGGCTACATTCAGACGACCATACGTTTTTTATGGTCCTGCAAATTGTGGACCCGCAAAACATGGATACCGGCCGCATTTTGCGGACTGCGCATGGCTGGCCCTATGATAGAAATGCCTATTCTTGTCCACGATTGCAGACAAGAATAGGACATGCTCTATCTTTTTTGCTGGGCCGCGGAACGGAACTAAGAATGCGGACAGCACACGGCGTGCTGTCCGCATTTTTTGCGGCCCCATTGAAATGAATGGTTCTGCACCCCTTCCTCCAAATTGCACCCTTAAAATGTGAGCTAAGAGAGAAAAGTGTCAAACTTTTAGCAATGAGCGTCCAGCCTGTCACACGGTGTGATACATTTTGTGCATGCCGGTTCTAAGGGGTTAATGTATCGATTTGCAAACTTTTGGCCACTTGGTTCGAAGCCATTTTTTGCAACTAGTTTACAAAATGTCATATGGTATTTAAAAAAAAATATTGTCACACTAATTACCTTTGGATTTTTCCATCTAAAGTCTAATCCTATTTCTTGCCAAGGTTCCACCAGTTTATATTCCACCAAGGGACTGGAGTACACTTGCGACTTAAAAAAAAAGCTGCAATGATCAATCTAGCCCCATCCACAAAACATCTGGCCACCCCTTCGTAAATGCAAACTGCTAGGCACGACACAAACTGCACTAAAAGTGATGCAAATATGTCTTAAATTTGGCAGAAATTACTACTCCACCGACAGAGCAGGCAAAAATCACTCCACTTTTCTGACGCAGCATGTTTCATACAGTACTTTCACACTCTCGTTTGGTGCGGATCCGTCATAGGATCTGCACAAACGCTTCCGTTCAGATAATACTACCGCATGCATCCGTTCAGAACGGATACGTTTGTATTATCTGTAACATAGCCAAAACTGATCCACCTTGAACACCATTGAAAGTCAACGGGGGACGGATCCGTTTTCTATTGTGCCAGATTGTGTCAGTGAAAACGGATCCTTTCCCATTGACTTACATTGTGTGTCAGGACGGATCCGTTTGCCTCTGCATCGTCAGACGGACACCAAAACGCTGCAAGCAGCTTTTTAATATCCACCTCCAGAGCGGAACGGAGGCAAACTGAGGCATTCTGAGCGGATCCTTATCCTTTCAGAATGCATTAGGGCAAAACTGATCCGTTTTGGACCGCTTGTGTTGTGAGAGCCCTGAACGGATCTCACAAACGGAAACCAAAACACCAGTGTGAAAGTAGCCTGAGGCACAGCAAACCGGCAGGCCCTTCCGGCAGGGAAAAGCCTGTGGGAGTTCTCCGGATCCTGCATAGCAGGTTAGTGCCGGATGCCCGCTGGACCCCATAGACTATTATGGTATCCTGTGGGAATCCAGATGCCCCCCTGGCATAAATGGGAGGGATTTGGCCGGACAGTAATCACTGCAAGGAACAGTTTTTGGTCAGCCGTGTCCCGCCATTTATGCTGGATCCATGCCGTTCCCATTATAGGCAATGGACTGAGCTGTTTCTTTTTGGCCCCATCATCTACAGCGGGGATCAGCAACCTCCGGCACTCCAGCTGTTCTGAAACTACAACTCCCAGAATCCTCCTTTCACTTCTATAGGAGTTACAAGAATAGCTGTGTAAGTGTGCATTCTGGGAGTTGTAGTTTCACAGCAGCTGGAGTGCCGAAGGTTGCTGATCCCTGATCTACAGTAAGGAACCCCTGATGCTCTGGGCCATTAGATTTCATATTACCTATTGATGTGATCATCACATCTGCTATACCGTACAGTGTCTGTTCTGGTCTCCGCTATTCCATTATATTGTTATCATCTTTAGATTTTCCCTCATGTTGGGTTTGATTCATTACAGTTTCTAGCCTCCCATAGCCTTGAGCTCGGGACCCTGTTCTATCCTGTATTACTGTCCCTGATCTATCCTCTTCCAATCTATAGGCTAGGACTCCTCTTTCCCATGTTGTAGCGTTGCATCGGTCGTCTCCGTAATGTCACTTCAGCTGTTCTGATACTGGTCAGGTTAGAAGACACAAACACTTTCCAACCCGATGATAAAATACATACGTATATTTTGTGTAATCATTGCTCTACCTCTGCTTTTTTGGTTTCTTTACATTTTCTTCAAATCATCTCGAGAGTCAATTAAAGAAGAGAATGCCATTATGTATTGATTTTCGGGTGCAATATATGACAGTGTGTCAATGTGTTGTATGCAGATTGTTATCTGCTGTGCCCAGTTTAAAGTTAAATGACAGCAATATGGATGTAGCAGAGCTCAATCGTTCTGAAAGGGGATTTTCTGCGGAGTAGAAATCTTAAAAAATGAGCCAGAATTAGTTAAAAATATAAAAAAAGAAACATTACTCACCTCACTGATTCCCCTGATGCTACTTCAGTCCCTGCTGCTGTCTATTTCAACACACATGAAAAGGCTGGAAATGGCCACTCAGCCAATCACTGGCGGCAGCAGGCTTTTAACCATTTAACCACATGTGTGTCATGCCAGGATCGGCAAGTTGACAGCAATGGGGACCAAAGCAGCATCACAATAGCAGTGGTGGGGAAATCAGTGAGGTGAGTAATGCTTCTTTTTATTTTTATCCATTCTGCCCTGTGAAAAAAAAAAATAATCTCTGAAAAACCAGTTCAGCTGCTTCCCTAAAGGATTCATCTCACTTCAGCAAATTACATTTATCATGTAGAGAAAGTTAATACAAAGCACTCATTAATGTATTGTGATTGTCCATATTGCCTCCTTTGCTGGCTTGATTCACTTTTCCATCACATTGAACGCTGCTCCTTTCTATGGTTATGACCACCCTGCAATCCATTAGTGGTGGTCGTTCTTGCACACTATAGGAAAAGGCGCTGGCCTTTTCTGGTGGTTGGGACTGCGGGAGCGCACATACAGTAGTTTGGCGCATTTTCCTATAGGTGTGAAAGCACAACCACCACTGATGGATTTCAGGGTGGTCATAACCCCTGGATAACAGCAGTGTATAATGTGATGAAAAAATGAATCCAGCCAGCAAAGGTGGTAATATGGGCAATCACAATACATTAGTAAGTGCCTTGTACTAACTTTCTCTACATGATAAATGTCATTTGCTGAAGTCAGACAACCCCTTTTGTACCATGAGTAGGTGGACAAAGTTGTCAGAACCTGCTGATTTTGGTGAAACAGGCTGACTATCTTCTGTGTATTGGGGCTGTATTGAGACTGCCCCAAAGAAGGACTGGACATGTTGAATTTCAACGTCTGATCCCTTTTGTTTTCTGGCAGGAAATAAGGCGCTGTCTGAAAGTGGCTTATTCCTCCCACCCCAGAACACATGCATGCTCGAAAGTTGAAGTGACTTTGTCTCTTCATGAAAGGTCCATTGTATAGTACCACATTTTTGTGCACTCATTTACCCCTACAAGTAGTGTTGGAGCTTCTTGGCACCATCTTTAAATGACTCTCATTTTTACTGGCGTTTTGCTTCCATTAGAAGAGGCTTATGCTCGCTACACATTACCAGCCCTTGTGGAACTACAAATCCCAGCCAGCATTATTTGACAACGGGCTAAGTTTCGACAACAGCTGAAAAACTGCGAAAAACCTCTTCTGTCACCTATGAAAATAACATCCATCTCTGTAATTTTTCTTATGTAACACATCAGCACCCGGTGACGTGGCAAGCGTCCAAAGATGGCGACCGGTTAATTGGCCGCATCTTGTTAAACAAGCGATTAAAGGACGGGAGCGTTCCTCGAGATTCTGGAGCGATGCTTGGACTGAAGGTAAGGGCCGCGTTCCATAGCCGCTAAGCATATACAGACAGATTTCTGAAAATCTCAGGGGGGTCACCCATTTATGGGCCAGGCTTACATACACCCCATCGATTTTCAGCTCAGGACAGTTCAAATTTTCAGGGACTGTCTCTGAAAATTAGTGACTGTCTCTGAAAATTAGTGACTGTCTCTGAAAATGAGCGGCTGTCTCTGAACATTCGAGACTGTCGGCAACAATGTAATAGTATTCTTATATAATTGTATTAGAATAGATTTAAGATTCATCAAAACTTGTGCTAAGGGAGAAGAGTGGAGCGGTTGCCCAAAGCAACCAATCAAATACAACTTCCTCAATTGCAACTTTCAATTTGGACTCTGAAAAATAAGAATTGGAATCTGATTGGTTGCTGCGGGCAACTGCTTCACTCTTCCTTTGCACCACTTTTAATAAATCTTTCGCAGTCTGATAATTTCTGGATAGTCTGGTGCTTCATGTCTAGAAACCAATGGTGGAAGAAAGGATAGGCAGAGTAGGCAGTTGCATAGGACATTTATTTCTGGAGTTAAAAAAAGAAAACGTACTGTACCAACATTTTAGTTGGTAAAATCGGGGCCCCTGGGCACGCCCCTCCCCTGCCTGGGAACATCCACTTATGAGTGGTATTTGTGTTAGCCCTGCAATTTTTTCCAGGACTGTTTGAAAATCAAGGACAGTCCCGCCAAATTTGGTACAGTTGTCAACTATGGAAAAAAGGAAGAAAAAGCAATAACTCCAAGGGCTTAACTCCAAAATAGGGACCCGGTAAATTACTGTTATGGTGCTCATCATTTCGGCACCTCTGGCGCAGATGTAACCATATCCTAACCATAACTGTAAACCATAAGTAGCCTTCTCCTTCCTCAGTGATGCCCTCAGAAACTGCCTGCTCCACCAGCCCCTTGTCCTGATCCTTGTCTGTAATGTACTGTATACATACAGGGGCGCACCTAGCCTTTCTGCTGCCTCAGGCAAATACTGAAACGGCGCCCCTCCCTCCCCAATGCCAATTTCTTAACCTAACCCCTTCCCTTCAGCCCATGGCCCTTCGGCTGCCCTCCTCTTGCCCCTACCTGGTGCTTCCTGAGGCGATTCGCATCGCTTGGCCTCATTGGTGGTGCGCCCCTGTATACCTACTAT
This sequence comes from Bufo gargarizans, assembly GCF_014858855.1. NCBI lineage: Eukaryota > Metazoa > Chordata > Amphibia > Anura > Bufonidae > Bufo > Bufo gargarizans. Next base: position 52,962,966 of record NC_058084.1, on the reverse strand, counting down.
TAGCAGGTTCTGCTCACTATCACTTTCTTGATATGGCACATTGGCTGCTTTTCAGATCTACAGCTTAGTTTCCTATAAAATATTGTGGATTACCAAACGCAGTTCGTTCTGAGCTTCAATAATCGGCTTTCTACAGTTTCGTAGAATATTTAATTGAAAAATGAAATGATATTTAGTTGAGAAATTATGTTATGTAGACACCGCAAGGTCAGCAGAAAAAAAAAAGAAGCGATCTCAAGCTCGGGGCAAGATGCAACATAACATGCCTGGTCATCTCGTCTTTGAGATTGTCTTAGCTCAAGAAAATATTTTGTTCATTTTCCCTAAGGTGTGGAAAGCTACATTTTTGACATTTTAAGCAACTAAAGAGAAAATTTAGGAGGTCATCGTAGTACTTTGTTGTCAGTGGTTTACAATCTTAGGTCTTATGCACCTTGCGGAGCTTTGAGAAGAAGCATAGCTCCCAACATTTGCAGGATTCTTTTAAAGGGCATCTGTCAGCAGTTTTGTACCTATGACACTGGCTGACCTGTTACATCTGCACTAGGCAGCTGAAGACATCTGTGTTGGTCCCATGTTCATATGTACCTGCACTAGGGCTGCAGTAAACGATTATTTTAGAAATTGAGTATTCAATCGATTATTTTTTACGATTAATTGAGTATTCTAATAAGAAAAAATGAATTAATAGACTGTTTACCTTTATAAAAACACATCAGACCCCCTGCCATCAGTCCCCAACACTTTTTGTTCCCCCCTGTGCGATCAGCCCAAGTGCCATCAGCTCCGTTCCCCCCAGTGCCATCAGCACCACTATCCCCCTGTGCCATCAGCTCCATTCTCCCAGTGCCTTCAGCTCTCCCCCACCCCAGCGCCACCAGCTTGCCCCCCAGTGCCACCAGCTGCCCCCTCAGTGCCACCAGCTGCCCCCTCAGTGCCATCAGCTTCCCCCCAGTGCCATCAGCTTCCCCCCAGTGCCATCAGCTTCCCCCCAGTGCCACCAACTTGCCCCCCCAGTGCCACCAAATGCCCCCCAGTGCCATCTCCCCCTCCTAGCCATGACCCCAGTGACAGTACTTACCTTTCCTGTCCGTGGGGGACCACGGAGTGGTAAGTAATAGCAAGCACTTCACTGGTTACATGACACAAACGAATCCTCGATGCAAAAAATTAGCATAGAGGATTTTTTTGTTTCGAATTACTCGATTGAATCGAGTAATTGTTTCAGCTCTAGCCCGCACTGCTGACAAAAATGAAGTTTTAATATATGCAAATGAGCCTCTAGGAGCAACGGGGGCGTTACCATTACACCTAGAGGCTCTGCGCGCTCTGCACTTTGATTGACAGGGCCAGGCACAGTTATTGTGATTACTGCCTGGCCCTGATATCTCCTAAAGTCAATCAAAGTGCTGAGGGCACGGCAGTTGCAGAGAGAGCTGTGCCTCTAGGTGTAATGGAAACACCCCCTTTGCTCCTAAAGGCTCATTTCCATAAATTAAAATATAATTTTTCTCAGCAATGCAGACACATATGAACATGGGACCAGCACAGGGGTCTTTAGCTGCCAAGTGCACATGTAACAGGTCAGCCAGTGTCATAGCTACAAATCTGCTGACAGATGCCCTTCAAGATTGGGCAAAAGCACGGAGATAAAGATGGAGAGTAGCTGATTTACTGGAGCCGTACATAGTAATTGCTCTAGCAGAAGAGAGCATGTAAAGTCGAGAAATCAGGAAATTCCAGTCCCATGTTCTCTACGGAGGCCATTGGCTCCTTTACTGGTTGCAGGTCTATATGCATCCCAGTTGATGTCCATCACTTCTGGCATGCAATGTTAATAACAGTTATCCAAATGAAGTTGACTTTGAGAAGATCTGAAACGTTGCTTTTCACGCTCTCAGTGTGTAGCACCTCCAGATTTGGCTCATAAAGCCGTTACGATTCCATGGATTCTCTTCACTCTGAATTTTTTAGCACAAAATACATGTTCTAAAACAGACACGTCCTCAGTCCTGAGCTGCACAAATGAATGTGTCAGTCTTCTCAGAAATAATTTAACACCTAGAAACATAGCATTTGAAGACATAAAAGCTTCGCTTGGCACATGCAATCTGCCAATTTTTCTCTTTGCTGCAGAACCCCAGACCTTCTGCTATTTGATCTTTGCTTCTATTCATAATAGCCTCCTGCATCTCCGCAGGATTTCGACTTCTTTTATTATACATGCTTCCATAGCTTGTGCTGAGAGGGTATTTTATGAATAACAGCCCTGGTCTAAAAGTAGAACATCCTCAAGTGTCCTGGAGCCTCCAGCACCGCCTCTTCGGATCATGACCTCCTGTTCTAAATATGTTTCCCTCAGAAATCTGTTCTCTTTCTTTAATCATTGAATTCCTTGATATGCTGATAAACAAGCCTTTATGTGAATCCCAAAGTTTCATTTTTACTTATACATCTATAGGTCTTTTTTTCCCCCAAGATGTTTTGAAGTTACTTGTGTTTCTCAAGGAGCTTAGAAGATTCTTCTTATTAAAGGTTTACCACATCCAATAAACAGAACCCATACTCTGGTACTACAAACAACTACCAGATTATCTACTGTATAGTTTTAAGGTCCTACTCCAGCACCCCAGCAGATATGGTCAGAAGTATGGCTTCTATTTCCAGATATACAGTACAGACCAAAAGGTTGGACACACCTTCTCATTCAAAGAGTTTTCTTTATTTTCATGACTATGAAAATTGTAGATTCACACTGAAGGCATCAAAACTATGAATTAACACATGTGGAATTATATACATAACAAAAAAGTGTGAAACAACTGAAAATATGTCATATTCTTGGTTCTTCAAAGTAGCCACCTTTTTCTTTGATTACTGCTTTGCACACTCTTGGCATTTTCTTGATGAGCTTCAAGAGGTAGTCACCTGAAATGGTCTTCCAACAGTCTTGAAGGAGTTCCCAGAGATGCTTAGCACTTTTTGGCCCTTTTGCCTTCACTCTGCGGTCCAGCTCACCCCAAAACATCTCGATTGGGTTCAGGTCCGGTGACTGTGGAGGCCAGGTCATCTGGCGCAGCACCCCATCACTCTCCTTCATGGTCAAATAGCCCTTACACAGCCTGGAGGTGTGTTTGGGGTCATTGCCCTGTTGAAAAATTAATGACGGTTCAACTAAACGCAAACCGGATGGAATAGCTGTCACAACCAGACAGCTGAGAAGCTCTGACAGAGGCCTTTCAGAACCTCCTCCTTGAGTTCTGTGTTGTGGTATTCAGCTCCTCCTCTCATTAGCGTCTCTCAGCTGTTATGTGTTGGACTAATTGTTTCCCTTTAAATTCTTCCCCAGAATGCTTTTCTGGGCGGCTTATATTTCTTCCTGGAGTATGTGTGCATGCCCATCTGGTTCTCCTCTCCTCTACAAAGTTAAGTGTTATACTGTTATCTGTTATTTTCTGTTTGCTGGATCCCAGGTGACCCTGACTCCCTCCGTGTCTGGTGTAGGGAGCCGGTGGTCGTGTCCCCTCACTATTGCAGGGTGCTCAGGGATTATATAGTCAAGGTACGTGGATATGCATACCTCCACCATTCGGATCTATGCATAGGCTGAGCAGCCAGGGAAAGTCCCAGGTCTTCTACAGGGGTCCCCCTTTTGTTCCTTAGCTTCTGGATCCAGCGAGTCATTTATGCATGTTGTTTTGCCTTGTTTCCTGTACACCGTCCGTGACAATAGCATGCCGCTGCAAGATGCTGTGGTAGCCATGCTGGTTCAGTATGCCTTCAATTTTGAATAAATCCCCAACAGTGTCACCAGCAAAGCACCCCCACACCATCACACCTCCTCCTCCATGCTTCACGATGGGAACCAGGCATGTAGAGTCCATCCGTTCACCTTTTCTGCGTCGCACAAAGACACGGTGGTTGTAACCAAAGATCTCAAATTTGGACTCATCAGACCAAAGCACAGATTTCCACTGGTCTAATGTCCATTCCTTGTGTTCTTTAGCCCAAACAAGTCTCTTCTGCTTGTTGCCTGTCCTTAGCAGTGGTTTCCTAGCAGATATTCTACCATGAAGGCCTGATTCACACAGTCTCCTCTTAACAGTTGTTCTAGAGATGTGTCTGCTGCTAGAACTCTGTGTGGCATTGACCTGGTCTCTAATCTGAGCTGCTATTAACCTGCGATTTCTGAGGCTGGTGACTCGGATGAACTTATCCTCCGCAGCAGAGGTGACTCTTGGTCTTCCTTTCCTGGGGCGGTCCGCATGTGAGCCAGTTTCTTTGTAGCGCTTGATGGTTTTTGTGACTGCACTTGGGGACACTTTCAAAGTTTTCCCAATTTTTCGGACTGACTGACCTTCATTTCTTAAAGTAATGATGGCCACTCGTTTTTCTTTACTTAGCTGCTTTTTCGTGCCATAATACAAATTCTAACAGTCTATTCAGTAGGACTATCAGCTGTGTATCCACCTGACTTCTCCACAACGCAACTGATGGTCCCAACCCCATTTATAAGGCAAGAAATCCCACTTATTAAACCTGACAGGGCACACCTGTGAAGTGAAGACCATTTCAGGTGACTACCTCTTGAAGCTCATCAAGAGAATGCCAAGAGTGTGCAAAGCAGTAATCAAAGCAAAAGGTGGCTACTTTGAAGAACCTAGAATATGACATATTTTCAGTTGTTTCACACTTTTTTGTTATGTATATAATTCCACATGTGTTAATTCATAGTTTTGATGCCTTCAGTGTGAATCTACAATTTTCATAGTCATGAAAATAAAGAAAACTCTTTGAATGAGAAGGTGTGTCCAAACTTTTGGTCTGTACTGTAGGTGTGCATCAGCTAGATCATGAAAATCTGATATCTTAGGAGATGTCAGTATTGAAGAGATCAGGAGGACATCCAAGCCTGACCTAGTATATTCAAATGTCTTCAGGTTGTTGAATTTTCTGCATCATATAATTTTGTGTTTTTCGATTTTAGGTTGTAGGAGGCAAAATGTCAGAGTCTGGTCATCTCTGCGCCTATATCACCAAAGTGAAGAAAGGGAGCCTGGCGGACACCGTTGGAAGACTACGACCAGGTACTTATCTCTTTTAAACCTTGCTGGCTGTGGCAATAAAAACATGGAGTATTGAAAGGAAGGGCGTTCAGCATTTTCTTTTAGATATAGGGATCAGCTGACCAAAGTGGTCCATCTTCTCTAATGCCTGGCAATCACCTGAAGAAAGACCCATCCTGACTACAGGATCAGACTACGCAGAGTTCGCTTGCTGTCTGTTACCATGGAGACGCATAGGTCTGCATAGCAGCTGTAGGAAATTTTTGATCAGCAACTGTTGCAAAGTTAATTCATCTCTCATTTTATATGCAATGAGAGAATAAAAAAAAACCATTGTTTGGGCAAGTGGACATTGCCAATGAAGTAACAGATTGTCACACATACGGTAAAGCGGAAGACCAGTAGCAATGACAGTTTTGGAGATGAGAGTCTACGTGGTATTTATGACTTGAGATGTCATACCTTTGCCTTAAAAAATAAGCTACATGGATTTTTGGTTGGGAAGACAAAAAGCAGCGCGAGACATTTTCTGTTGCAGAGATTACATTTTTCTTTGTAGATCACCATGACCTTCATCCAAGAGATGTCTAAAAGAGGCCATTGTTCTCTCCATTGTGGTGGCACAGTCTGAAAACACTGCACACCTGCAGCATGTCTTAACATTTGCAGTAGGACGCGGCTCCATCCCATCCGGGGTCAGGTCACCAAGAGCCGGTCACATCTTTATTACCCTCTCAAGAGATCCACAGTGTTCAGAGTTGAGGGTTAAAATGTGCATTTGTCAGTCTGAATAAATCACTTTATCGCCCCTCGCCGCAGTCCTGTCATTCTCCGGCACTGAGCAGTTTGGATCTGCGGGAATGATTTATGTTGCTAATTTCCTATACCGTTCTTACTGTAAGGTGTAGCCGAGCTTATCTGAGCCGTCCTAGCACCGCAGCTTGTGAAGTCGTAATTTGCTGTATCTGTGGATGTTTCAATAAAGCCAGAATGGTTTCATTTGCATTTTTCGCAAAATGTCTAACAATATTATAAAAGTCTTCAGGATTATTCACCCGTTAGGGTATGTTCACATGGAGCATTTTCTGATGTGGAATCTGCATCAGTTTTTTTGATGCATCCTTTTTCCTGCCACATTTTTTTTTTCACAAGGTTTTGATGCGGATTTTCTTTCTTGCCCACTTCAGAGGAAATTCTGGACCCGGAATCTGTGTCAAGAATGGACATATCACTTCTTTTTTCTGAAATTTTGTTTTCCAAAAAGCGCAGCATGAATTCACATGTGGATTCCCCATTGCAAATAGTGGAGAAGATCTGCATGCGTATTTGGTGCAAATTTGTATTGTGAAATCTGCTCCAAAATCCACACCAAAAAAACTCTGTGTGAATATAACCGTAGGGTTGATTAGGGTAGTGGCTTAGAAGCACCAACTGTCCAAGTTTTTCCTTTTTTTTTTTTTTTTTTGCACAATTTCCAGTTTTACCAGTTTACCATCTGCTCCCTGCCGCTCCATTCCCACTTCCTGGCTCTCCTCATTGGACTTCCAGTCCCCGTCCGTCAACTTCCACATGGACAGGGTCACGTGTGCCGCTGCAGCCAATAATTGGCCTCAGCAGTTATATGTCCCCAAGTGGCACATGACCCAGTAGTGACGTGTTGCTTGGAGATGTATCACTGCTGAGTCCAGTTATTGGCTCCAGCGTTGCACGAGAAGCAGTCAGCGTGGAAGTTGACAGATAAAAAACGGTGAAGAGAGCCATGGAATTGGAATGGAGCAGCAGGGCACAGGTGAGAATGGGTTTTTCCGCAGGTACAGATGGCTGGGGTAAAAAGCTGGACAGCTGCGTAATAACACATGGTTTGGATGCTGCATGTGGCCTTAAAGCCATCCACATGCAAGTGCCAATGGGCAACTTATTTGGTGGCGAAATCATGCTGCAATTGACGACTCCGTACCAGTGGGGTTTCAGGTGTGCGGCATCCAGACCGTCTGTTCTTATTCTAGGTCGCTTTCACACAGTGTTTGATCAGCGTTTGATCAGTGATTTCCATCAGTGATTTGGAGCTAAAACCAGAAGTGGAGCCTTTTGCAGAAATAAGATATAAGGCCTCATGCACATGAGTGTATTTAGCATCCGTGCCTGAGCCACACTTTTTGCAGATTGCACATGGACCCATTCATTTCTATGGGTACTCAAAAAAAGGTGGACATCCGTGTGCATCTGTACAGCAAACTATAGCACATGTCCTATTCTGGTCCACAAGCAGGGGCGCACCTAGCCTTTCTGCTGCCAGCGAAAACTGAAACAGCGCCCTCCCCCCCCGATACTAATTTCTTAACCTAACCCCTTTGCCACAATGAAAGCGCTCATGGCCCTTCTGCTGCCTCCCTCTTGCCCCCACCTGGTGCTGCCTGAGACGAACGCCTCACCTGGCCTCATTGGTGGTGCACCCCTGTCCACAAGAATAGTCTGTTGGAGATAGTACCACACTTGTCTATCTTCGTCAGTCCCGTAAAGAAGAATGGAGTGCTCAACCACGGCTCCAATCATATGTGTAGACGTAGAACTCCCATTCTTGTGATCGTGGGGGTCCCAGCAGTCAGACCCTCTCAGATCAGAGACTTATCCCCTATCCTGGAATTCCCATGTCATAAAGTGATGGCACATCACTTGAACCAACTAATAATTTCTGATTAGTGGGGGGCCGACCTCTGGGACCACTGTATGGTCAGTATTTGATCAGTAATTTCCATCATTGTGAGCTAAAACCAGAAGCGGAGCCTTTACAGACTGCACACTGACTTCTGGTCTGGGTGACTACTTTAAGTGGTCCTTTCATCCAGACAATCTGAAAATCAAGTTCTCAACTAGATCTGTGGGTTTCATATGCTTAAGGGCAATGTCTCATCACTGACAACCTCCTTACAATGTGCTTGACTATGAAGGCCGACAGTAACCTTTGTACAATCTTTCAGGTGATGAAGTTTTAGAATGGAATGGGCGGATTTTACAAGGCGCCACATTCGAAGAAGTTTACAATATAATTCTGGAGTCCAAACCTGAGGCACAAGTAGAATTAGTGGTCTCCAGACCAATAGGGTAAGTGTTCATGTCATTATGACTGTCATAAAGCGGCTGAAGAAACCTCATCATGGGTCTTGGTTTGCATGGGTTTAGTGTACGTTTTGTAAGACGTCAGTCACCCATCACTCAGCTCAGGCAAGTATTAAACCTGTCCCCTATCTACAGGATTGCTGGAGCCCCACCAAAAATGGGGGTCCTATATATATATATATCTCTGTATGAACGAATTGGGGGTCGTGCGTGCGCATTGCCACTCCATTCATCTCTAAGAGGCTGTCGGAGATAGTTGGGTACCGTACTTGTCTATCTTTGTCCTTCCTCTAAAGAAGAATGGAGTGCTTGACCATGGCCCTAATCATACAGGTAGACGGAAACCCACATTCTTGTGATCATGAGGGCCCCCCGGGGGTCAGACCCTCTCAAATCAGACACATATACCTTATCCTGTGGATACAGCTCCTCTAAAGAGGTATTTCCATGCCATAAAGTGATGGCACATCACTTGGACCAAGCAGCAATTTCTTATTAGTGGGGGGTCCGACCTCTGGGAGCCCCAACAATTCTGAGAATGAAGGGGCTCCAGTACTGATTCAAGTGCTACAACCCCTTTACAGTATTTCCGTGCTCAATGATGTCCCGGCCACCTTCTAAGCAGGGGAACTGAAGTATAGCTCCATGAACGTCAATGAGGTTGGCTGCAGTTCCACTGCACAGAAAGGAAAAAAAGTATTCTAAAAATTAGTGTGTGGGGGGGGGGGGGGGGGTTAGAGAGGAGAGACCCCCGCCAGTCATAAAGTGATGGCATAACCATGTCTGATGGACCAAATTGTGAATGTGATATGTAACTTTTCATTTCAGAGATATCCCCAGGATACCTGATAGCACACATGCCCCACAGGATTCCAGTAAGTTGGTTGCATGGGGTATTTCATTGTATTTCTTTATTTGGGCCTGTATGTAGTTAATCTTGTGAAATATGAACAGTTAGCTAAGCAATACTGATCTCACAGGATGGGATCCAGCAACTTGAGTAGAGACGAGCAAAGTTTTCAAAAATTCAACTCGGCTGCTTCGCCGAACTTTGACAAGAAATTTGATTCTTTATGAATTACTTCTTTACGAATTGCATCCCATTGTGTGGAGCATGCACAATGACAGGGAACAGTGAGAGTTCCCAGTTGGACCCCCCGTGATCTAACAGTTATCCCATATCCAGTGGATAAAGATAGCATGTTGGCCTTCCATGGACATGCAGTTGTATTGAGATGCATGGTCAGCTCTGCATTTCAATACATTTAAATCATAGGTATGGCATACGCCTGGCGAATAGAAATCTGTGGGTACGTTAGTCATGTCTGCTGAACATAGCTCCCGAAGGCAGGGACCACAGGGCCGCCATTCAGTCCTATACTTACAGCTTCTGCACAACTGAAGCTGAACCTAATTTTTAGGAAGAATGTGCATCAGTGAAATTATATTTTGCCTTTTGTCTAAAAAAAATTTTTTTTTTCTTCTTCACGATTATAAGGTTCTAGTTCCTTTGAGTCCCAGAAAATGGATCGTCCCTCCATATCCGTTACGTCCCCCATGAGCCCTGGAATGTTGCGTGATGTTCCCCAGTTCCTGTCTGGACAACTCTCAGTACGTACAATAGTAACTTTACTGCGCACTTCACTTGGTTTCATAGCTTTGTGGTGCTCAGTTAGGACATGCAATCCTGTCCGGTTCATCTCTGCTCCTCATAAGATATGCTATACACCACATAGAGTAGCCACCAGATATGAGACCTGCTAACATGACTTCTCTGAGACTACTTTTTAACCATGCGGTTTCATTTTCATGCTGTTTTGCTATAATTTATTCTCAAAATGATCTATAAAAATGACTGCAGTGACATTTACCCTATTTATCAGTTATTGCGGAGGAGAGAACCTACTGTACGCTCAATAACAAGCTCCACTTGAGAAGAGTCTCGGCTGACTCAACCGGGGCTCGATGACTATTTTGTTCAATGACTGTATGGCAGTGATTGTATTCAGAAAGCTATGCTGCCTGCCTATCTCTAAGAAAGTACAAGGTAACTAGTGGGTACATAGACAAGAAGGCCCCCCCCCCCATTATATTAGCAGGTTTTACCTAACCAGGACTTAGTGTTGATTGCCCTTGACTGCACTTTTCATGGCCATTGGGTGCCAAGTTTTTAACTTCTCCCCTATCCACAGGATAAAGGATAGATATCTGATCGTGGAGGGGGGGGGGGTCTGAGTGTTGAGACCCCCACCGATCCTGACAATAGGGGTCCCATTCGCCAGTGTGACTGGTGCGTCAGGTGCCATTACATTTGTTCTGTAAATAACCCGTGGATAAGTTAAAAACTTTGGCACAATCCCTTTAAGAATGCAGTTCCTCTGGAGTGAGGTGCACTGGGCAGGTTCTCCTCACCCAGTACAAAAGTATATTGGTCAACCAGAGCTCAGAGCCCAAGCATCCCATAGTAGCTGTATGGTCTGCCTTTAAAGGCAATCTGTCACCAGCGACCTCCCTATCCAACTGTGGTTGATCTGATTAAAACACTGTTTTTATTTGGTTGATCCGAGTCGCCATTCCCAACTTATGATACTTTTTCTTAGTATGCAAATTAGGCCTTTGGTGCAATAAGGACGTCACCGTTGCTCTTGTTGCACCCAAGCTCCACTCATTTCTGTGGCCAGTGCTATCCAGGCTGCTTTGATTGACAGGACGAGGCAGTGGTAAAGCAGCAAGGGAGGGGCTGGCAGAAGAAATGAGTGGAGCTTAGGTGCAACAAGAGCAATGGAGAGGCCTTCATTGCACCAAAGGCCCAATTTGCATATTAAGAAAAAGTATCCTAGCTCAAGAACGGAGCCTCAAAAACAGGGTTTTAATCAGATAAATAAGTCCACCCCATCTACACTATACTTTTAGATAGATCTAAGTAATGCTGGAGCTGAAGTTCATTGGAGCTTCAGTAGTTAAAATTTGTACTGGAGTTCAGAGAACTTGGTGGTCCCAACCGGATATCAAAGATGTAGCTGGGGAAGGGGTTGCTGGTGCAATATGTGATAGGCGGGGGCGGATTGGCCATAATTGGCCATAGACCCTACAGGGAAATTTCCCGGTGGGCCGATGCCTAGGTGGGCCACCCAAGCCCTTCTCACAGCCTCCAGCCAGGTTCATAATGAACTAATTCTCTCTTATGCACCTGGCCGCAGCCACAGGTTCCCTCCTTAATTCAACTGTATCAACGTCCCCAGGGCAGTGGTGTGATGGCAGTATTTTGTGCTGCACTGTGGTATTTGGTTCAGTTTGGATGGTATACCACTCTGCACTATGGTATTGGTTGCCATGCCTACTAAATATTAGGGATCTCGAACCATTCTGTGGCTGCATATACATCTTGAACTCGTATTTCATATAGTAACCCATGTCACTATATATTCACTTCCCAGTAGTCGTGTCTTTGCTTTATTCTTGACTATTTTTTGTAATTTCTGGTGAAGTCAGGAGGGGGTTTAATTTATGGTGTAACATTGCTCGGTAATGTTTGCTTATTGTGCATTTATTACTTCATAGTTTTCCACCCACGGACTCCTAGTGTATTGCTTCTTCCTAGGGGGCTCTAATGGGGTAAGATTAGGAAATGTTATATGCCTTCATAAGCATTGCTTCCTTTGCCTTCCTGTTAATTGCAGCAGTTTATTACAAATAATCATTACACATAAGAGATGACTACATTTATGGGTAACTACTGGGCCAGGGGACCTTATTCAAAGTTACATAGACTCTTCAGAGTATGGATATATAGGTATGCATAAGGCTAGGGCTACACGTAGAGGTCACCGAGCCATCACGTGGTGCTGGCTCAACCAGTGTGGTTTTCAGGCCGTTAATGGCTGCACAGTTTTGAAGGCAAACCGCGGTTTAATCGCACGTCGGGCGGTTTTCGGCTCCGCACCATAGACTGTGTGTGGCCATGCCAACATGAACAAGCAGAACTTTGGTGTAAGGGGCAAGGATAGTGAAGCATTGACTTTCCGAGCCTCTGACTTGTTTAGAAATGAGATAAAGGGTGGATTTATGACTCTATCCGACTGTATACACTGTACATATCCAACTGATGGATCGGTTTTAACATGGGAAGGGAGCTTCCTCTCTGTTTTGGAGATGTGATGAAGTGCATTGGCTATGTGGCTCAGTGCAAAAGCTAAGACAGCCCCATTCTCCATTACTAGACAATAGTCACATACCATCACAGAGGGAGCCCCCTATCTGTGTCAGAACCAACACAGAAATGCAGCAGACAGGAGCTGGTAGCAGGTCATTGGGGCAGCTATCATAATGAAAGTATATTAACAAGTGTAATCAGTTTATATTTATAATTTATTAACATAATTTCTTATTTGTCTTGAGAACCCCCTTAATTTGAGAAAATTCAGCACCCTCCTGCAACTTCCCACTGCTTCTGTATACCCTTATGCAATCCCAAGCATATTTTTTCCCCTAGAATTTTTAGACAGGACTAGGACATTGAATTCTAATATCCTCTCCACTCAAGGATGTGTGCTTTAGTTTCATGAAATACAGATTCCATATCCTTCTAACAGCAGGTAAAGTCAGAACATTAGTCACCATATTCCACATCTGCACGTCACCATTGAAGATTTCCTTGTATAAAGAACAAGCTTGCCAAATGGGCCAAAGTTAGTCTGTGACAATCACATTTCTTCCGTGCATTGTGTTTTGTGCCTTTTTTGTTACATCACATAATACAACATGGCCAGATCAAGGTCTCTGTTAAACAAAGAGTAATACTTTCATACCACATCTATGCAATAGCACCGTACATTGGTCAACTAAGTATGCTGTACATACTAATAATGCTAGGAAACAGTTCAGGCATAGCAGTTTCAGATACAGAAACTAGGCCAAGCATATTAGAAAAGAACTAGAACTTGGAAATTCACTGGCAAACAGAACTTGGACAGAATTTAGACCATAAACGGAACAGACTCAGGGGCAAGGCAAACAGAACTTGGACACACTTCAGACACACATAACAAAATCCATAAAACAGACACAGGAACATGACCACCAGAACTAGGACAGATATCAGACCACGAACAGGCAAACAAACAGATCAGGGACAGGCCAGGAGGACAAACAGATCAGAAGCTCCTTCACAGAATCCAGAAAAAGAACATGTAAAGATCCAATAGAATCAATGTTCCAAAGCCAGGGACAGGACACACAAAGCTATAGCAAGGAATCAACTCAGGAAATAAATAGCAGACTAACAAAGTCATTAGTCAAACAGAAGCAGACACAACACCAGGAAACATGAACTCATACTGTACTGAACGGAGGAGAGATACAAGAACATTGGAACCAATTCACACTCACAAGTAACCAAGTCCAGGATGCATGGAACAGTGGCAACATGAACCACCATAGAAACAATGGTCCAAATTAAAACACACAAGACGCGGAAGCCTGAGTGCACGGTACAATGGCACTAGTGAAACATAAAGTTAAGATGACTAATTAAGTAGGAAGCTTAGGGTACACCAAGTGGGTGGTAGAGACCCATGACTGGTGAAAGCCCATAGACAAGTTCCCAGTTTAGTCAAGTTATAATCTGGCTTAACAGTGCAGAGTAAAAGTAGTGCAAGACAAAAACTCAGATTCTGTGTTGCCCAGAAAAATGCTTATGTTTATATAAAATTGGAGCATGAGCCTCAGTGCCTCTTATGTATAAATCCTCACCTCTGCTCCCCACTGCAGCTATTATAGAGATTATAGATGATAGTTGAAGTTATAAAAAATTGGCACATTTTTAATTCCATCTGTGATTTTTTTTTTTTATGGCAATGGATGCCGTGGACGCTGAACAGATAAAGTGAAGTACTGTATATCCTGATACACCATCGTTAACCAACACAGTATCTGAAGCTGAGGTTGTCCTCAGGGCGGACTTTTCTGTGTGTCCACCTTGAACAGATGACCCGGCACATGAGGCTTGTGGCCACCACTTATCTGAAAGAAGATCTGTTAGCTTCATATTCTGCCTGTTGTATGGCTACAGGTCCGTACTACCCAAAAACGTGCCATTTGGCTACTAGTAGCACTAAAATAACACACTGGCAGTGGCATAACTAGAAATGACTGGGCCCCACAGCAAACTTTTGAACGAAACCCTCTCCTCCCATGCAACCCCCACTCCTGTGGCTAGTCAAAATTGTTAACAGAAAAATGCAAATAAAGGGAGGAAGGTGATGAATACTTCTCCCAGACTACCATGATTAGATCAAATATAGAAAAATGGAGGTAGTAATCTATTAAAACATAGCATTTATTAATATATATAGTTAACCAACAATACGCTTAATACTGAAAGTGTGCACACCACCACTCGTGCAGCAAAAATAAAACACACAATAACACAAAATTGCCAAAGATACCCTAAGTTGACAGTATCAGGTAATGGCAATAAAGGAAAAATCAGCCAACCGGAAATATATCCCACAACAATATAAGGAACGGTCTTACCGGTGGGTAGAGGTCATCTGGAGACCATCGTGAAGTTCCAGAGGTCTCGGTTTTCAAATATAACAGCGGGCGGGGTCCTGGTTTTGGACTCTGTCCCTAGTATGCCCTGATGTCCTCCTAATACAGAGTCATCACCCTGACAAGGGCGGCCCCGTCCGGAACCTTTCTCTAAAAATAGGAGGCCCTGGACGTCCCTGCCTAGGGATGTTAATGGATGGATGACCCCTAAAAGCAGGAAAAAATCCCTACGCGTTTAATCTTGAATATAAATAGCCCTAGACTCTTCAGGGGATTAAGGGCTCACTAAGGCTAGCTCGTTTCTTTTTTAAATTCTTTATTTATGAGTTTTCAAGAATATGGTTAAAGTTACATCATGTTGATCCACATATAACAGGATGGATATGTTGGCACCAGGCCAACAAAAAGTCATAAGTGACATATTAACATCCTGCCAACAAGATATAAATATATGTAAGATATGAATTAGCCATCATAATGAATGATTAACATGAAAAAGCAATACAACCACTCCATGAGCGGCACAAAACATTAGGGCTTAATCCAGAATTTTGAAAAACAAAAAAGGGGAAAGAATCATAATAAGACTGTACAAATACAGGGGAGGTGACAAGACAAACCCACAAAGGAAAGGGTAGGCCACATAAGGTAAAAGAGAACAAAAGAAAAAGGCTAAGCAGATAGCAATGATAGAAATGACCCCTTCAACCCAGTAAGAATTGGTACTCCATTGAATCCTGGAAGACAAACCAAGGGGTCCAAGCAGTAACAAAAGCTTTATGATTGTTCTTTAAGGACGCCGTTAGTTCCTCCATTCTCCGGATCTCTTCCTCCTTCTGTATCCAAAGCTCGGTGGATGGTGGAGTAGCAGACTTCCATTTCACCGGGATGCAGGACCTAGCTGCAATGACCAAATGGCCCAGAGAAGCTGAAACCCCGCCCCTTGGGCAGAAAGAACAGGGATTACTTCAGGTTATAAAACACGAGTTTGCAGTATTCATAATGTGGACAGGGGGGATACTTATATGTTTTAAATGCACATTAGAAGACCTGTGCATGGATATGTACAGCTAATTATGGTTATTGGGCCTGTCAGTGTCCCTTTAAGGTCTTCCCTAATCCGACTCAAGAGAGGGGTGTAATTTCTGGAAAACAGCTCCTTCAGATCCTTAGGAATCATCGTATCCAAGTATCTAATGGCACCCGTCGTCCACTTGAACGGGAAGGAATTCGCTAGGTCAGTTTCAGTTTCAAGGGAGTTTGGTATGGATATATTAAGAGCCTCAGATTTTTGTAGGTTAATTTTCAAATTGGATAGGTTATGAAACTTTATAAATTCAGCTATTAGGTTGGGGAAGGTGATCCGAGGTTTGGTAATCATAAACATCAGATCATCCGCGTAGGCCGCTATCTTGAATTCCCGATCGCCCACAACCAAACCCGATGTCACGGCGGACAAGCACTCAGACACACAGAAAACCCAACAACCAGGCTCTGAGCGAGAAGCAGGGGAAGGGTCGCCTCCTAGCTAATCCCTGACCTCTCTCCCTGCACTGCTCAGCCCACAGGCAGACCTTGGAGGTAGGAATGCTGTGTCCTCGTGCCTGGGCTAATACACCCTAACTTCCCTGAGATGGTGAAAAGGGGAAATAGGAGCAGCCTGCTCACACAGAACCTGGATGGGAGAGAAGATACCAACACAACTAAAACAGCAAACAACAAGAACAGAAACCACACTTATCTTAACAGAGCTGGGGCAGAAAACCTTCCTTGCTTGCTTGCTTCCTAGGCCAGACTGATTTCTATAACCCGCTCAGAGCACTGGAATTGAGAGCCATTCAAACTAATGACCCCACCCAGTGCACCTGATGGGAGGCGGATCCAGCACGACTCCAAAACAAACACTAAAGACGTGCTGCTATTCTGGCCGACCTCCGCACATAGTCAGAGCCAGGCATGACACCCGAGATGTCAGTTTTTTTTCCCTAATTGTCTTTAGTAGAGGTTCTAGGGTAAGAACGAAAATTAAGGGTGATAAAGGTCACCCTTGGCGGGTACCATTCCTGATATCAAAGGGAGAGCACACCATTAACCTTTGTGGATGTCGAGGGTGAGGAATAAAGAGAGCGGATCCCTGATAACAGCGGACCCTCAATGCCCACATGGTTTAGCACTGCAAGTAACCAAAGCCATCCCACTCTGTCAAATGC
This sequence comes from Bufo gargarizans, assembly GCF_014858855.1. NCBI lineage: Eukaryota > Metazoa > Chordata > Amphibia > Anura > Bufonidae > Bufo > Bufo gargarizans. The sequence goes on along the minus strand of NC_058084.1, from coordinate 52,946,021 downwards.
CTTTTCGGCGTCGGTGGATAAAAGACAGAGGGAAGAGCGTTGTATCTTGGCGTGATGGATCAAGTTCAACACTTTCGTGGTATTGTCTCTCGCCTCCCTTGAAGGAATAAAACCTACCTGATCGGTATGTATAAGATCTGGCAAGAAAGGGGCTAAACGTGTGGCCAATACCTTCGCAAATAACTTTAGGTCAACATTAAGTAACAAGATGGGGCGGTAACTAGCGCAGGAAGTCGGGTCCTTACCCTCGTTATGGATTACCGTAATATGTGTATGCGACATATCCTTGGGGATGGGGTTTCCCGAACCTATTTTATTCAAGACATTGGTGAGAGGGATCTGGAGAAGGGGGAGATATCTCTTATAATAAGAAGCTGGGAGGCCATCTGGGCCTGGTGCTTTACTAGGCTGCATTGATTTTAGTGTCTCTCCAATTTCTTCAGTAGTGATCGGGCCACTCAGACCCTCAGGGGCCTCTCTCGGAAGTTTGGGTAGACCTGATCTGGTCAGGTATGTACGCATGGCTAGATCTAGGAATACATTCGTTTGGTTAGACTGTGGGAGATTGTATAGGTTCTGATAAAAGTGGAAGAAAGCCTCTGTTATGGAATCAGGGTTGTTCAGAACATGGCTTCGTGGAGGTGCAATTCGGGGGACATAATTCCTTGCTTTTTGTTCACGTAATGATCTGGCCAGCAGTCTAGCAAAAATGTATTGCCATATTCGAAAAAATGTCTTCTACTCCTTTAGAGGATAAGTTTCGTATGAATATCTAGTTTGTCTTTAAGTTTAATATCAAGAAACCACGGCACTCTATAGCTGCTTTTGAATCACTTGTTTTATTTTTCTTTATATATCTTTTTTTCATTTTTATATCCATCCAAAAAATAATAAGCCACTGGCCAACGTTTCGGTCTATTCGACCTTGTTCACGGCCTTAGTCTGCATAGTAAGAGAGTCTCTGGGATGGTGTGACACCATCCCAGAGACTCTCTTACTATGCAGACTAAGGCCGTGAACAAGGTCGAATAGACCGAAACGTTGGCCAGTGGCTTATTATTTTTTGGATGGATATAAAAATGAAAAAAGATATATAAAGAAAAATAAAACAAGTGATTCAAAAGCAGCTATAGAGTGCCATGGTTTCTTGATATTAAGTTATGCACCCTTACCACTGAGCACCGTCAACTATCTAAAGGAGTGCCGCTCAACTACCCTTCTTCAATATTTGTCTTTAAGTTTACCCCTGGCCAGTAAAAGAGCTGAACGAACTGATTGCACATGGGAGCGTTTATGAACCTGCTCCAGTTCGGCAATTTTCTTTAGGATCTGAGAAATTTCCAATACCCTCTCTTTCTTGCGCCGAGCTCCATATCTAATGAACTCCCCCCGTATCACACATTTGCGTGCAGCTCACACCGTAAGGGGTGAGGCATTGTTAACTTGATTTTCCTCAAAATAGTGAGAAACAGCTAAGCTAATTTCCTGAGAAACTTCCAAATCCTGTAACAGCGACTCATTGAGGCGCCATTGCCAAGATCTGGGAGACGGAAGAGGGGATTTCAAGGAGAAATGTAGCATGGTGTGATCCGAAAATGTTATAGGATCAATTGAGGAAGAGGCGATGAGCGGAACTGCCGAATGTCTTAGCAAAAAATAATCCAATCTGGAGTAGACATCTCTGGGCGTAGAGTAGTAAGTGAAATCCCTAGATTCAGGGTTAACTGCTCGCCAAACATCTACTAGCTGATAAGTATGAAGAAGACCTTTAATGCGACGGATATAGGAGTAAGCTAGATGAGAGTTTCCCTTTGAAACATCTACAAGTGGGTCCAAAGCGACATTTAGATCTCCTCCGACCAAAAGAGTGCCCTCTGCAAAACCATCTAGTTTAGATAGAATTCCAGTTAGGGCCCTCAATTGTTTAGTATTGGGCAGGTATATGAATGAATGAATAACTTGTATAGCACTACACTTGCGAACTGAATCGCCTCAGGGCGCTTTTGCAGCCATTTTCTGCCTGTGCCTTTAGAAGAGGTAGATCTTAAGCTTCTTCCTAAAGGCCAGATGATTTTCTTCTGAGCGAATCTTTGCGGGTAGGGGGTTCCATAGCCGGGGTCCCTGGACTGCAAACCAAGGTTAGCCAAGGTGTACACCTGGCCTCCTATACGACCCTTGGCAAACAGAAACCTGCCAGTGTCATCTGAACTAGTGTCCAGAAATTTCCAGGGGGTGGATATAGCAATAAGGATACTCACACCTCTTGATTTTGATACGTTGTAACAGCTATGATAAGCATTTGGATATCTGGGGGAACTAAATTTTGGTATAGTATCCCTGCGAAAATGAGTCTCTTGAATGAAGGCAATTTGTACCCTTTTACACCACATGAGCCGGAGAATGGAGGAACGTTTCTCAGGAGTATTCAACTCGTTGGCATTGATTGATACAAAGGTAATATCGGACATAGTCAGGGTCTGTAAAAGAGCAAAATATGAAAGAAAGGACAATAAGGGGGGGGGGGGGGGGATAAGAGACAAAAGGATAGGTGGACAGTACACAAAATTTTAATCTACAAAAGACAAATATACCTATAAGGTCAAATATCTAAGCCGGCTAATCCAGATCAGATAAAACAAAATTAGGTCTCATGCACAAGACCGTTGTGTGCATCTGTGGCCGTTGTGCCGTTTTCCGTTTTTTTTCGCGGACCCATTGACTTTCAATGGGTCCGTGGAAAAATCGGAAAATGCACCGTTTTGCAGCCGAGACCGTGATCCGTGTTTCCTGTCCGTCAAAAAAATAGGACCTGTCCTATTTTTTGACGGACAACGGTTCACGGACCCATTCAAGTCAATGGGTCCGTGAAAGAACACGGATGCACACAAGATTGGCATCCGTGGCCGTGATCCGTGGCCGTAGGTTGGTGAAAACTCAGATCCGACAGTATATTCTAACACAGAGGCGTTCCCATGGTGATGGGGACGCTTCAGGTTAGAATATACTGAAAAACTGTGTACATGACTGCCCCCTGCTGCCTGGCAGGTGCTGCCAGGCAGCAGGGGGCAGACCCCCCCCCCCTGTAGTTAACTCATGGGTGGCCAGTGGGCCCCCCTCCCCTGTAGTTAACTTGTTGGTAGCCAGTGGGCCCCCCCCTCTCCCCTGTAGTTAACTCATTGGTGGCCAGTGGGCCCCCCCTCCCTCCCCTGTAGTTAACTTGTTGGTAGCCAGCCCCCCCCCCTCCCCTGTAGTTAACTCATTGGTGTCCAGTGGGCCCCCCCTCCCTCCGCTGTAGATAACTCGTTGGTGGCCAGTGGGCCCTCTCCCCTCCCTCCTAATTAAAATCGCCCCCCCTATCATTGGTGGCAGTGGTGAGTACCGATCGGAGTCCCAGTGTAATCGCTGGGGCTCCGATCGGTAACCATGGCAACCGGGACGCTACTGCAGTCCCGGTTGCCATGGTTACTTAGCAATTAGTAGAAGCTTCATACTTACCAGCGAGCAGCGATGTCTGTGACCGGCCGGGAGCTCCTCCTACTGGTAAGTGACAGGTCTGTGCTATAGGCAATGCGCCGCACAGACCTTTCACTTACCAGTAGGAGGAGCTCCCGGCCGGACACAGACATCGCAGCTCTTCAGGTAAGTATGAAGCTTCTACAAATTGCTAAGCAACCATGGCAACCAGGACTGCAGTAGCGTCCCGGTTGCCATGGTTACCGATCGGAGCCCCAGCGATTACACTGGGACTCCGATCGGTACTCTCCACTGCCACCAATGATAGGGGGGGCGATTTTAATTAGGGGGAGGGAGGGGAGAGGGCCCACTGGCCACCAACGAGTTAACTACAGGGGAGGGAGGGGGGGCCCACTGGACACCAATGAGTTAACTACAGGGGAGGGAGGGGGGGCCCACTGGACACCAATGAGTTAACTACAGGGGAGGGAGGGAGGGCCCACTGGACACCAATGAGTTAACTACAGGGGAGGGAGGGGGGGGGGCCGCACTGGCCACCAATGAGTTAACTACAGGGGAGGGAGGGGGGGGGGGCGCACTGGCCACCAATGAGTTAAAAACAGGGGGGGGAGGGGGTCTGCCAGGCAGCACCTGCCAGGCAGCAGGGGGCAGTCATGTACACAGTTTTTCAGTATATTCTAACCTGAAGCGTCCCCATCACCATGGGAACGCCTCTGTGTTAGAATATACTGTCGGATCTGAGTTTCACGATGTAGCTCATATCCGACAGTATATTCTAACATAGAGGCGTTCCCATGGTGATGGGGACGCTTCAAGTTAAAATATAAAAGAACTCCAGACTTTACATTGAAAGTCAATGGGGACGGATCCATTTCAACTTCAAACGGATCCGTCCCCATTGACTTGCATTGTAATTCAGGACGGATCCGTTTGGCTCCGCACGGCCAGGCGGACACCAAAACGACTTTTTTTTCATGTCCGTGGATCCTCCAAAAATCAAGGAAGACCCACGGACGAAAAAACGGTCACGGATCACGGACCTACGGACCCCGTTTTTGCGGACCGTGAAAAAATACTGTCGTGTGCATGAGGCCTTAAACAAAACTGTGGAAAATGTTATCCACTATGCAATTCTTGGTAAGCCCAATTCGAGCAAGCCAAGACTCACAGTCCTAGTAGGGGTGAAGGAGAGCTATCTAGAAAGCATCCCTTTCCCCAGCCCATACATATTTAAGCAACGATAAGAGAATTAAGAAAGGAGATACAGAGGATAGCGGAAGACTAAAATTAAACAACTACCAACGGGGGAAAAAAAAACTTTGAACATGTCAGTGCCACACTCCGTTCTCTGTATCCACTTCCTATCTAGCACAATACCAAGTATTGTAGGTCACATAACAAGGGTTCTTCTCAACCCATAGGACCTGGAACTACCGGTATTTTGGAAGAAGAAAGTCCCCTATCCTGGAGGTTGTGGAACTTGGGGACGGTCTTGTTGGGGTCCACTTCTCAGTCGTGGTGGGGGCCCAGTCGCAACGGGTGGCCCCAACGATAAGTGGCCCCAGCATTGGTGATAATTTGCAGGAGAGGTTTGAGAGAGCGCCTCATAAGCAAGGTTCTCTTAGATACATCAGGTAGGATTTGAATCTGTGATCCAGCAAATGTTATAGGGCCCTGTCTCCAGGCTCTTTGTAAAAGTTCCTCTTTCTCTCTGAAGAAGTAAACTCTACATAAGACGTTGCGTGGAGCCAAATTCTCTGAACACCTAGGGCCAAGGACCCTGTGTACTCTAGTTTATCTCAGACTCCTCAGATCTGGCGAGAAGAGAGTTGAAGATAGTGGACACCGCTTTCCATAATTCTGTGGCTTGGACCTCTTCAGGGATCCCACGTAGCTTGATATTATTACGTCGGCCCCTGTTTTCCTGGTCGTCTAGCTGCAAAAGTAGGTGTCTGTTTAAGGCCTTCTGCAAGGTAAGGCTACTTTCACACTAGCGTTCTGCTGTCCGCTTGTGAGCTCCGTTTGAAGGGGCTCACGAGCGGACCCGAACGCTTCCGTCCAGCCCTGATGCAGTCTGAATGGATGCGGATCCGCTCAGACTGCATCAGTCTGGCGGCGTTCAGCCTCCGCTCCGCTCAGTGAGCGGACACCTGAACGCTGCTTGCAGCGTTCGGGTGTCCGCCTGGCCGTGCGGAGGCGTGCGGATCCGTCCAGACTTACAATGTAAGTCAATGGGAACGGATCCGCTTGAAGATGACACCATATGGCTCAATCTTCAAGCGGATCCGTCCCCCATTGACTTTACATTGAAAGTCTGAACGGATCCGCTCAGGCTACTTGCGCACTTAGAAATTTTTCTAAGTTATTAATGCAGACGGATCCGTACTGAACGGAGCCTCCGTCTGCATTAATATGATCGGATCCGTTCAGAACGGATCCGATCAAGCGCAAGTGTGAAAGTAGCCTAAGGCGGGCACCCAGCTTTGAAGTCAACTTAGTAGAAATATCTGTTAGGTCAGCCTTGACTTCTGCTATAGCTTGATCATGTTTGGCCTTGACCCGTTGTATGATCGTCTCCAGATCCGTTTTAGTAGGGAGCGTACTAAGGAGTGACCATATATCCCTTAGCTTTGGACGTTTAGCACGTCTACCTTGAGAATAGGAGGCAGATGATGAAGCCCCTGAGGAATCAAAAACGGCTAAAGGGATGAAAAATAGCCGGAGTAGAGGGGAGATCCACCGGCAGAATCTGAGAGGGCCGGTCATCCCCATTTGCGGCCTGTGAGCAGTCTTGGGCCAGTAGCTGAGGTGTATATGGCTGGGCCGTTAGCGGAGCTTGGATACCACCAGACTGTGGGGCCAGAGTCTTAGATCGGCAGGGAAGATGAGGCGAAGCCGGCAAAATACCGGTATGAGGCCTAGGTGCGGCATCACAATGCATCTCACTCACCCGGGTAAGAGTGGAGGTCTCGCCTGTGTCCATGGACCCAGGAGTGGTCACAAAGAGCTGCAGATGCGGGTCTCCAGAGGCTAAAACGCAAGGCACATGGGCCACCTGCTGGGATGTCAGCTTGGCAGGGTCCTACACACAGTCCTTGGAGGTGGGAGCGGGGGAAGCAGTCATCTCTTGCGCTCCCTCAGGTGCCATCTTGGAACATAAGGCCGCCTGGACGTACGACTTCTTGTCTGGTAAGTAAGTGTGACCTATGGTTGAGGAAGTCACTGCAGGCCAGTCTGAGGATAGTGACAGCTGCGATGGGGAGACCGCTTGCGTATGAGCCGATAAGCTGACAGTCTGGTTCACAGGAGCGGTCGGCTTTGCTGTGTCTTCCTCCATCGGCGCCATTTTGGGAGGTTCTGGCACGGGGGCCAGCGTGGAGGAGAAATACCTCGCGATGTGAGGTTCTGAGGCCATATATGTGGACCCTCGGCGGCCTGAACGTCTGACCATTCTCTTCAGGCCAGTTACATCCAAATCGTTGCTTTGAGGAGCAGATAAAGGGGCCCGGGTCCGGGAGCTCTGAAATGTGCTTGTTCACGGCTGCATGCTCAGGCCACGCCCCCGGCTAGCTCTTTTCATCAAGTGGATATATGTACACGACTAATATGCTAGCCTCACTGATGTATGGATGACATAAAAAATTGTACCAAGTAATTAGATGATAAATTAAATGGCCATAGGTAGACGAGAACAGGGCCAAAGGGATCACTGGGGGCATATGGCTCCGTTTATCCGTCCCTTACTGGCTCCAGGTACTGTTCATCTCGTGGAGGGGACCGCGTATGGCATCCCCGCCGCACACTTCACGATGGAACTTCACGATGGTCTCCAGATGACCTCTACCCACGGGTTAGACCGTTCCTTATATTATTGTGGGATATATTTCCGGTTGGCTGATTTTTCCTTTATTGCCATTACCTGATACTGTCAACTTAGGGTATCTTTGGCAATTTTGTGTTATTGTGTGTTTTATTTTTGCTGCACGAGTGGTGGTGTGCACACTTTCAGTATTAAGCGTATTGTTGGTAAACGCTTTAACTATATATTATTAAACGCTATGTTTTGATAGATTACTACCTCCATTTTTCTATATTTAGTCAAAATTGTTCTCTCAGACCAGGCCCTGCAGCCGCTCTATCCGTTTCCTACAGTGCCACTGTATATAATGTCATTTTATAATACTGTTGAGGAGGCCCTGAGAATAGAATCTTCTACTCCTCCTCCTGGGTGGGCCCCTTCTGAGTTCAGGCCCTGCTCCCCCTACAGCTCCGCCCCTGCACACTGGACATGTAGTGTAGGAGTCTAGTGCATTTAAGGGATGAGCTCCCCCGCCTCTCCACAGCATACGCCGCAGCCTTTCGATCACTATAGTGTGGGGAGGCAGGGGGAGCACTCTGCTCACAAATAGGAAAACTCTGAGTCCACTGGATTTTCTCAGCACGCCTAGTATCCAAATGGCACAGCATCCTTTTTGGGTCATTTTGACTACTAGTAGTACAGACCTGTTGCTGTAATTTGCTGCCCTTACTTAGGACGGTATAATAAGCTGGCGGGCCCATGGTAATTGTATAGGAGCATTATTTAGACACTGTTTAGCACGGCTATTGGTTTAAAGGGGTCTTCCGATTGTTTTAGGCTGCGTGCACACGACCATTGTGCGTTTTGCGGTCCGCAAATGGCGTGCGCAAAACTGCGGCTCGGATGCGGACCAAAAAAACGGTTGTGTGCATGAGGCCTTATACTGATGACTTGTCCTCAGGATAGGTCATCATTATGTGATTGGTGGGACCGACTCCCAGACCCCCCACCGATCAGCTGTGTGAAGAGGCCACAATACTCCAGTGAGCTCTGCAGCCTCCTCGCAGTTTACCAAGCACAGCATCTTACATTTGATAGTGGATGTGCTTGGTATCGCAGCTCAGCCCCATTCACTTGCATGGGACTGAGCTGCGCCTGGGTCCTGGGTCCGATGAATGTGACGTCACTGTCCTAGGAAGAGGCCACGGCCCTCACCGGAGCGCCAAAGCCTCTTCAAACAGCTGATTGGTGGGGGTGTCGGGAGTCGGACCCCCACTGATCACATACTGAGGATCTATCCTGATGATAGTTCATCAGTAAAAAACACTCCGTAAACCCCTTTAAGTTATGTGTTAAGCTGTTATGTGGTCACTGTATATTGGTATTTACTTGTACAGTGCATTACACTTGCAGTGTGTGTTGGGGTTAGCACTTTACAGCATTATACAGAATATTATATGGATGCATTATCTGACACTAATAAATGGTCCCTGTACTGTATGGTGCTTATAATTGGGCACTGTATAGTACATTATAATTATTTCTAGACTGTATGACCATATGTCACGTAGGACCGCGTAACCAGGACCATCCAACAACAACCAATTCAATCAAGTGCAGATATGGGCAAACCCTTTAAGAACTACAACTCAGGACACAAAGCAAACCATATCACACCAGTTACCACCAGAGAAATGTTAACGTCATGGTGTTGTAATATGACTGTTAGGTGTTTGACAACTTATGTTATGTGCTGATATTTTATTTCTTTGCAAATGTATCCTCATCTGTCTGGTGATGCACTGAGAGTAAATAGCAGGCTGATTGCTAGAAGATGCAATGTAGATACTGACATAAATGTACTGTTAGTGAAATAACCGGAGAGGAAATATTCGGTTGAGTCCCTGGGTGGGAAAATTAGGAAACAGATCACAAAGAGAAGAGACCGATGAACCTTTCATTTACGGTATATTAGCATGCATCAAATTTCTGCAATTGTCCCCTTCATCTGAATAAGGCGGCTAGAAATCCACGTGCTTGCAACTGAAGCGAAGCGATCCTATTCGGATGAATGGGCAAGATTTTTTCATTTGCAGAAATTTCGGCACCAAATCTGTTGCATGTAAATATACCCTTAGGCATCATCCATGAAGCGGAACCATGGGCAGTATACCGTACAGTGGCCCATAGGCTTTCCTGCGGCTCCAGAGCCTCTGCACGCTGCCGTGGAGGTATTCTCTACTAGAAGCAGGGCTCCTGGGTAAGAAAGTGAGGCATCTGAAGGAGCGTGACACAAGGCATGAGGCATTATAGTAGGGCCTCACAGAAGTCCAGGGGTGCCTTATTACAGGTTCATAGAACAATGTTGTACTTGACGTATAAGGGCTCATTAACACATGCTTTTTTTTTTTGTGGCATTATTTATTTTCAGCATCCTCTACATCTGTTTTTTTTAGGTTCTACATAGGAGCCTATGGGAAAAACGCCCAAAAAAACCACATACTACATGTTGAAAAAAAATGCCACTGACCCACTAACTACACCTCTTTGTAGTTCACTTTAAAGGGGTTTTCCGAGATTCTGATATTGAAAGCCTATCCTCAGGATACGGTAGGTCACCAATATCAGATTGGCGGGTTCTGACAGCTAGGACCACCACTGATCATGTGCTTGAGGAGGCTTCTGCACTCCAGTGATCGCTGCAACCTCCTTGGAGCTTACCAGACACAACGCCGTCCATTGTATAGTGGCTGTGTTTGGTATTGCAGCTCAGCCCCATTCACTTGAATGGGATTGGGCTGCGCTTAGACCACATGAACGAGATATCATTGGCCTAGGAAGAGGCCGTACCACTGCCTCTTCAAACAGCTGCTCAGCAAGAGTGCAGGGAGTCGGACCCTAACCAATCAGATCCCAAGGATAGGTCATGAAAATCTCGGACAACCTCTTTAAAGTAACATCTGATCGCAGTGTTTTACCCCACACCCAAAAAAAGAAAGCAAAAACGCCATAAAAAACATATTTTTCTTTAAACTGCTGCGTGGGAATCCAGCCATAAGTCAGATGAATCTGGCCAGCCGTACCAGTTAGCCCGCAGAGGGAAATTAATGCCAGAGCTGATCTCATAGTTTTCCGTGGGATCTTTTGTGGCATCAGTTTTGGTGCTGGAAGTCAAATATCTCCAGATAGAAAAATGCTGCATGCTGTGTTTTTCCATCCAGCACTGTTAGGCTATGGACACCGGAGCAATGCACAAAGTGCACCTACCCGTATATTAGTTGTGTCCAGCATAGGACGACTAGCTGGACACTACTGATATCTGTGAGCCTCGCTTTATAGACGTGTACATGATGCTTTACAATTCTTCTCTCTGGGATCCTTTTCTACTTTTCCATTGAAATTCAACACAACTAAGGCCGGGCTCACGTCACCTTTTCTTTTTCCGTTCTTCTGAAAAACTGATTCTGGAAAAAAATCGGATCCTGTTACATCTGTTGTGCGCATCCGTTTGAGTCATTTCCATCAGAGGTCGTTTTTTTTAGACGGAAAAGAAAATCCTACATGCAGTACTTTTTTATTCCGTCTGAAATAACGGATGCCAGATGTGCATAACTGATGCACAAGATCCGTTTTTTTTTTTACAGGATCCAGTTTTTTTCTTTTCTTCTGGCAGATCAGAAGAACGGAAAATGTAACGGTGATGTGAATCCAGCCTAAGCCATTAAACTGAGATGTTTAAACCGGACCATGTAGAAATGACACGAGACGTTATTTAAAGGAGCACTCCAGACAAAACATATACATTGTGGTTGCCTAGTGCAGGCCTTAAGGAGTGGAGCACCACTCATGGATCCTTAAAAAAACACAACAAAAGAGAAAATACTTGCATCATGCTCCGTCCCTCAGGCCCTGCACTAACCAAAACAAAGAGTATATGTTTTTCTGGAGTGTTCTTTTAAGGGCTGCTTGGGAACGAACGTGTGCCGGCCGGGCCCATATTGCGCCCTGCAAACAGCGGCTCTGCAATATACGGACCCCGGCTGTTTGTGCACCGCATCATGGATGCGGACCCATTCACATGAACGGAGGCACAGGACCCCACGAAATCAATACGGAGTGCTTCCATGGGGTTTCTGTCTGTGCCTCATCACTGCAAAAAAATAGAACATGTTCTATTTTTTTGTGGTGCAGACGGATCACGGACCCATTCAAGTTGAATGGGTCTGCATCCATCTGTGGAAACCGCACGGATTGTGCCCGTTTGCGGTCCCCAATGCACAGAATGGCCGGCACACGTTCGTGCGCATGAGCCCTAAGAATGTAACGGGTATTGTCCTCACATGTTTGTTCAGTTGACCTGTAGTATGTATTAGTGATGCCACTTGAAAAGTTAAACGTTTCAGCATTTTCAACCAACTTTGTGCTTTTGGTGTGAACTTTGTTGCTGTTGATGTTGATTTCAATACTTGTGTTTTATTTTGAATTCTTTTTAATTTCAGCTTGTTGTCTTTTTTTTTTTTTTGGTTTTTGTTTTATTGCCCTTTTTCCCCCCTCTTTTTGTTTGATTTCGCTTACCAGAGCCAAAGCCTTAATAGAAGAACAGCGCCTTTTGTTCCTAGGGTCCAGGTAAAGGCTTTTTCTGCCTGACATTAACTACAGCTGTGTGTTTACATTTGTTTTTTTGTTTTTGTTTTGTTTTGTTGTGTTTTTTTATGTTTTAGTTTGGAGAATGCATTGGAGGAAAACTGCAAATTTGGTTTGTTTTCCCCTATTTTCTGAAGTGTGTTGCTAGCATTGTGCATTCTCCAGTAGTGCATGTACATAGTAAGACCATGGGGAAACTTTAAAGAGACAAGGTATTGTGTGGCTGCTTAAAACCTTTATTTCAAGCCTTGAAATTACATGTTTTATAGCTGTTTTTTCAAAATTCTAAAATTCCTATCACCCGAAAGCTGGAACCATTAATGCAAAATCAGAGGAACACAGAGACACACTATGGGTCCATAGCAGGGTATAGGCGCCATATGACATATCCTTTCAACACAGATCCTGCTAGGGTAAGGCCACACCGTCAGGTTTCCTGATGTAATTTTGGAAGCCAAGATCAGGGGTGGATCATAGAACGAGAGAAAATATAAAGGACATATAGGACGACTTCTCCTTTTTGATCCCACTCCTGGTTTTGGCTTCTATCTCATTTTACATACAGTATATACAGGGGAAACTCGAAAAATGAGAATATCGTGCAAAGTTCATTTATTTCAGTAATGCAACTTAAAAGGTGAAACTAACATATGAGACTCATTACATGCAAAGCGAGATATTCCAAGCCTTTATTTGTTATAATTTGGATGATTACGGCTTACAGCTTATGAGACCCCAAAGTCACAATGTCAGGTCCCCTTTGCTCAGGGGGTATGGATTAATTAGCTGACCAGAGTGTGACACTTTGAGCCTAGAATATTGAACCTTTTCACAAAATTCTAATTTTAAGTTGCATTACTGAAATAAATGAACTTTTGCACGATATTCTAATTTTCCGAGTTTCACCTGTATATATCTATACTTCTAATTGTATTCTTCACCTGCTGAATGCAAGAGCAAAAATACAACATAAAAGCACACTCCAAATGACGCTGGTACCCTGTGATATTCCGAGTGCAGGGCCTGAGGTGGGTGGTAGGGCACCGGCAATACAATGGTACCAGCCGCGTGCAAACCGCATTACGGATGCGGACCCATTCACTTGAATGGGTCCGCAGTCCGGAAGGTTGGTGCGTAACAGAGGCATGGAACCCCACGGAAGCACTACGAAGTGTTCCGTGGGGTTTCTCTCCATGCCTCCGCACCATGCACTACTTTTTTGCTGTGCGGACCACCCGATGCGGATCGCGGACCCCATTCAAGTGAATGGGCCCACGATCCGCATGCGGCGGCCCTACAGTTGGTGCCCATGCATTGCAGACCGCGGGCCCGGCCGGCACACGTTCTTGTGCATGAGCCCTACGCATCAGTTATTTCCTAGCGTGTTCCTTTAATTATATGACTTGCTGCATCACAATAGCATACTTACCAACATCTCAGTTGGTAAAATCGGAACGTATAAGCCCCGCCCACAAGCACGCCCCAGAACTGCGTGGGGTTTGTGTTAGCCCCACGCATTTTCGGCCCGGGACAGTCGCGGCAAATTCGGGACAGTTGGCAACTATGCAATAGCAATCCAATCATGCAGTATACAGCGGCACTTTATTTATATTTGCCTGTCAGTCGAGGGCTTTATGTTCCCCCGAGCCCCCCTATAACCATTCTACGGCATAAGCAGAGTGTTTCACGAAACCCACGGGGGTCATTAAAGCTTCCGGAATGTGAAACCACGCGTTCAAGGGAACATTTTTTATTTATTTTTTTAAACTTTTTGTATTTAGACCTTTTCTTAAAATGCCTCTAAAATACTGATAAAAATGCAGAACATGGCTGAAATCCTTTGAAGGTGTTAGAAAATAGAATCAGCGCCCCTCTTGTCCATTCCACTGACCAATACCGCCATACCGTTGTCTGGTTTATCTTTATAGCGAGCCACAGTCTCTTTAAAGCTTTTACATCAACTCACAACCACGACATGCTTCCTCCTGCATTTTCCAGTATGTACAAGCTCTTGTCGTAAAAGATTAGCACGTCTACTTGTACCTTATTCTAAAAAACCCAAAAGGGGGAGATTTATCAAAACTGGCTCAGTTGTCCATAGCAACCAAGCAGATTCCACCTTTCATTTATCAGAGCTCCTTTGGAAAATGAAAGGAGGAATCTGATTGGCTGCTATGGCCAACTGAGGCAGTTTTCCTTTACACCAGTTTTGATAAATCTCCCCCCAAAATATTACATTTGGTGGCCAAAATAGTGGAAATGTATGTCTCGACAGTCTTGGCCTGGGCGTATCATAAAAGTAAATGGGGAAAAATCGTAAAATAGATGTTGAAGTAAGGCGTTCGCGTAATTGACGTGAATAAGGTACACAGTGATTGCTTCTCTTTGTAATCCGTGTCCTGCCACCAGTCTGCATGCTGTGTCACCGCCATTACTGTGCTTTATGGTACAGAAAGTATGTGAACGCTCTGCTTTATTGTGCTGTGCTCTGGAGCTAAACGTGAGTTATCGCTCTGTAGGAATCACGTGAAGGAGCCTATTTTACTTTACTATTATATCCCACAACAAATCAAATCTGCAACCATAAGGATGTTCTGATGTATGCCTGAAAAATAAAAATTTACAAAGGAAAACTGTCTTAGTCGCCCTTAGCAACCAATCAGAGTCCATCTTCCATTTTTCAAAACTCCTTTTGAAAATGAAAGGATCAATCTGATTGGTTGTTATGGGCAACTAAGCCAGTTTTACTTTACATTACCGTAGTTTAGATAAATCTCCCCCAAAAGATTTTCAGGGGGATTTTTATCCAAATTGGTGCACAGGAAGACTGACTTAGTTTCCTTTAGCAAGCAATTAAATTGATCCTTTCACTTTTCAGAACCTCTTTTGAAAATGAAAGGCTCAGTCTGACTGGTTGCTATGGGGAACCAATAAGTTTCCGCAGGAACTTTGAAAAATGAAAGGTGGAATCGGATTGGTTGCTATGGGCAACAAAGCCAGATTTCCTTTGCAAAAGTTTTGATAAATCTCCCCAAAAATATTTTCAGGGGGAGATTTATTGAATCTGGTGCACAGGAAAACTGGCTTAGTTGCCCATAGCAACCAATCAGAGTGATCCTTTCACTTTTCAGAGTTTCCTTTTGAAACGTATTGCTTGTTGTGGGCTCCCGGTGTAACTTTATGCAGATGAGGGCTTCAGTGCACCAAGAGGCGGGGCCTAACCACCCAGTGCCCCTCCAGTGCTGGCCGTGTCCCCGTTGCACTAAAGTTCTCATTAGCATAAAGAATAAGAGTCTTTTTTTTCTCAGGAACGCCACAGCCGATTAAAAAAAACCAGGTATGATGTTAATCGGCAAGAACAACTCTACCAGGTTATAAGCCTGGTTTAGTATGGTTGATCCTGCTGACTGGTGCCCTTTAAGCTGGCCATACACTTCAGATAGACAGCTATTTCTCTCGAAACCCCCCATACACATGTGCATTTGTCTCTGCCGAGTGTGCATGTGTTGTGAATGACGGAAGGGGAGACACCCCCAGTGACTGCTTAACTCCCTGAGCACAAAATGATTGCGCGTGTTGAAATCCAACAGCCTGATCCAGCACATGTGGGATAGGGGAGACAGAACAGCCACATACACACATAGTTGCCAACTGTCCTGAATTTGGAGGCACTAGACAGTCCTAGGAAATTTGTGCTGTCCCAGGATAAAAATAGGATGGCTAACTCAAACCCCACCCATAAGTGGATGTTCTCAGGTGGGGTCCAGGTGTTCCCAAGGGCGGGGCTTTGAAGCTGGTAAGTATGTCCACATGGACAGCCAATCGCTACAAATTCTATGGGCTCAAACAACATGAATCTGGTACGTAAATGGCCACCTCTATGACATAGGCCCTATTCACACAACTGTATTTTTGGTCCGCATTTTTTGCAGATTGGATGCAGGCCTATACATTTCAATGACAGCACATTGGATATGTCCGTTCCACAGTCCCGCAAAAATAATAGAATATGTCCTATTCCTGTCCACTTTGCGGACAAGAATAAGCATTGTTACAATGGATCCGCAAAAAAACGGACGACACACAGACGTCATCTGTGTGAAAAAATGAGCACTATGGATGCTTAAATTAAAGGATCCATTATTATTTTTTTTTGTTCCTCAGAAGAACGGAAAAGTGAACGCTGATCTGTCCTCGCTTTAGGTGAAATGTTTTATAGTAACAGTGCAAGATATCTATGGATTATATATGGATAGAGGTTTATAGGGAATGTGTCTTCAGAAAATGACCTATTGTTTAAATCACGTTTTTATGTTTAACATAGTTTTAAAGAATTTTTTATGATATTTAAATTTTCCACATCAATATCTATATTGAAACAAAAAACTTCCTGCAGTTTTCCGAATGGCCTCTAAGAATAATAATAGGCGCCACTTTTTGGTCTGTACAGACGTGACTGCAGTTGTCTGCTTATCTATACATAGAGGCGATACCATTACAGGCAGGATTAAAATGACAGATAAGAGAGGATCTGCCATTCACAATAGGTGATTGTCAGAGCTGATCTATTCTCTCCTTGTACAATGTCCTCAGCACAGGTCACAGAGCATGCCTAGAAAACTCTCCCATAGAAGTCACTGAGGTCCTCTCCTGACCATTGTGTCTATGGACCATGGGGGCTGCCGTAAAGCAATTTTCTTAATGCTCTCTAAATACTGTTAAGAAGAGCTCAGGCAGTATGGCCGCCCCCATAATCATGTTCAGGAAATAGAATAGGCAAATCTACAATCAGAAAATAAAAACAGATTAGAAAAAAGGAGATTTGTCTGTTTTTAACTGGCAGGAAAAAAAATTGGTGAACATTTCCTTTACATTTTGGGACAATGCCTTTAAAGTGGGTTCTCTGGGTTACAGATACTGAGAACCTATCCTCCAGATAGGTCATCAACATCAAATCAGTGGGGTCTGACGACCGACACCTACAGGGATCAGCCAGTTTGTACTCCCTAAACCGTGTAGTGGGCGTGCAGGGTACTGCAGCCCGGCTCCCATTCAAGTGAACGTTTCAGTTCCTGGCACCTTATTAGCCAGAAGCAGCTAATTAGCGGGTGTGCCGAGTGTCAGACCCCCCTACTAATTTGATATTGATGACCTAGCTCAAAGATAGGTTAAATATCTGTAACCCAGAGAACCCCTTTAAATGGAGTCTGTCACCACAAGTTGCCCTTATAGACCGCTTACATAGCGCTGTAGCATAACTATAGATCAGTCAAATGGTACCTTTGTCTTTTTGTTTGGATGTTCACTAGGGGCCCGCCCTGTAAGCCTCTTACGTCATCCAGTGTACTGTCCGAGATCCTGCCGGCGCATGCGCACTGCATGGAACAATGCTGCTGCCCACAATGGTCATCACAGTGCGCATGTGCCGGCCAGTACACCGGATGACGTAAGAGGCTTACAGGGTGGGCCAAGCAACAGGCTGGGGAGGGGTTATGTGAGAAGAAGGCAGAGCGGCCTGGGCACTTACAGCCCGAACGCCGCCCCTGGGCACTTACAGCCCGAACGCCGCCCCTTGGCACTTGCGAGCCCTAATTTACATATGAATAAAACTCAGTTTTTGCCCCTGGTGAACATCCAAACAAATTGACAAAAGTACCATTTGACTGATCTATAGGTATGCTACAGCGCTATGTAAGCGGTGTATAATGGCAAACTGTGGTGACAGACTCCCTTTAAGTTTTTAAAAAGAAGTTTGCTATTTTTTTTATTTTTTGTATTATAAGAATGTTCATGTTAACTGTGGAATACCCACAAAATAATTAGGGATGAGCGAATCGACTTCGGATGAAACATCCGAAGTCGATTCTCATAAAACTTCATTTCAATACTGTACAGAGCAAGCGCTCTGCTCAGTATTAGGATGTATTGGCTACCTTGGAACCGAATCCGAGTTCGGGAAATGTTTTTTTTACAGAAATCTATTTATGAAGTTAATAACTTTAGCTCATCGAAGCCAATGCATTCCAATACTGTACAGAGCGCTCCGAAGTTTTAATGCGAATCGACTTCGGGTGTTTCATCCGAAGTTGATTCGCTCATCCCTAAAAATAATGAAACGCTGGTAGAGAATTTAAAGCAGAACTCCAGACCCCTGTGCAACTCAGTAAGGGCCATAAACATATTAGTAGTACATACTTAACCGTGTAAAGCTTAGGTCACATACAGACATGGCGAATTTGCTGCAGATTCTTGGTGCAGGTATCTCACAGAAAATGCACAGCACATTGCAATAAAATACATGTTAAGAAAGGCGGATGGCCATATGACTGTAGGGTCAGACTACACAGGGTTTGTTTGCAGTCTGTTACCATGGAGTCGCATTGCGGCTTTTTTAATTTTCGTGCTTTTTTGATACTGTGGCACAAAAAAAAAAAAAAAATGGTTCTAAATAATAATTGTTACTGGCTACACTGGTGTGAAAAGTACTGAATGTGTTCACATGGTGTCACTTCACTATATTCATAAGGTCACTGCATCCTGCTTTGCCCATTTTCATGACTGTATGTACATTTGTCTTTAACCCTTCTAACCCTATACATTGCATGCCTTTCCTTTTGAAACCCATGTAATCTGTCCATCTTTTTACTGTTCTCCATATTTTTAATGTTGAACTGACAGATACTTAACAGAGGGGGTACCACGTCCAGGACCAAGATCGGACTGGCCCACCAGAGTACCAGAGGATCCTCCGGTGGGCTCAGGCTCTGATGCAATAATGGGCCCCAAAGGTCCAGGAAAAAAATCTAATTTGGAGCTGCCTTTGGAGCTAATCACTTGGTGCTAGGGTCTATATCTATGATTTAAAACCTGTAATACACTATTGATGATGTAAGACTTGGGCCCCAAGAATAATTTCCTCAGGTGGGCCCAAAGAACCCCAGTCCGAGAAGGTAGACTCTCATCTTTTAGCAGCTACACAGACTACATCTCATTGCGGAAGACTCAACACGTCAGTAACTTACATGGACAAAGCATTGATTTCAGTGGGTACTGTGTAAGGCCTGTTTCACACTTATGTTCTGGGTTTCCGGTTTTGAGATCTGGCAGAGGATCTCAAAACTGGGCCAAAACTGATCAGGATGCATTCCGTTCTGTTTTGTTGCGTTTTTTGACCTGATACAAAACCACTGCAAGCTGCAGTTTTTTGTCCGGTCTGCGAAATGGAACAAACCGATTCCAGCATGAAAATCAATGTAAGGCCTAGTTCACACGAACGTATAGCTTTTAAAGTTTTTTGCGGTCCGTTTTTCACTGATCCGTTGTTCCGATTTTGAGTTCTGTTGTGTTTCCGTTTCTGTTCCGTTTTTCTGTATGGCATATACAGTATACAGTAATCACATAGAAAAAATTGGGCTGGGCATAGCATTTTCAATAGATGGTTCAGCAAAAACGGAACAGATACGGAAGATATACGGATGCATTTCCGTATGTGTTCCGTTTTTTTTTGCGGACCCATTGACTTTAATGGAGCCACGGAACGTGATTTGCGGCCAAATATAGGACATGTTCTATCTTTCAACGGAACGGAAAAATGGAATGCATACGGAACACATTCCGTTTTTTTTGCAAAACCATTGAAATGAATGGTTCCGTATACGGACCATATACGGAACACAAAAAAACGGCCCGTACACTCGCAAAATAAACGTTCGTGTGAACTAGGCCTAAGTCAATGTAACTGATTAGAAAATGGATCCAGCACCCATTGGCTTACAATGTTTTTTATACCGATCCGGGTTGTTCAGTTTAGATCTAATTCAACTGGATCTGACTGAAACAGATGCATCTGGATGTAATAAATGACACAGATCTGTTTAATTCCAGTTTTAAGATCCTCTGCAATGCAGGTGTGAAACAGGCCTAATGCTTAAATGGGTTATCCCATGATTAATGTAACATGAAAATGAACATCATATAGTAAATGACAATTTCTTTCTAACAGAGCTAGAACCAGCCCTGTACCTCACATGGATCCAGACATCTCCACATTTATTGCCCCAATTGCTCTGCTGGATTTATATCAAGCTGGCAGCTCAGGGGAGTGTCTTTTCTCAGGGTGTGTGTCTTTTCTCAGGGGGCGTGTCTTTCTTCTGTTTCTCTCTCCCTATCACAGCTCAGGAGGCAGTTGAAGGATGAAACTGAGCATGTGCGGCCATCTCAGTGAGCAGGACAAAGAAATAAAGCTTTATGGAAGGACATATTCAGTGTCTGATTGATGTGGGTCCAAGCCTCCGCATCTCCATCAATCAGCAATACAAAGGGGCCCAGGAGCTGAGCTGCAGTGCCATGCAGGCTCGGACTGGCCACAGGGGAACAGAGTAATCCCCCGGGTGGGCCCCCTGTCCACCAGCACAGCATCTCAAATGTAAATATATATATATATATATATATATATACGGGTAAACTATCCAGTTTACTATTATAGACACATCAGAAGGTAAAGATGGCGTCTAGGAATTAGAGGCAGGACAGTCAGTATCCTCTCTCCTTAGGGACCCACCTTTTGAAGTTGTTGCAGGGACCCCTATAATCAGTCCTCTTGTAGCGTCTTCTGTGTGGGCAGGTAATATGTGAATGTCGCTGTACAGTGGGCCCCCAGAATGAATTGTACACTCAAGCAAATGCTGTGGCGCCATTACACATCCGCATTCCATCCTAAGGAAGGGTGGACAGTGTGTATTCTCCTCTAATGCAGACATACTGGCCCATATGCTTTATGACAGATGGTGTTGCTACATCTCTAATGGCCACTCTCATAAGTGTTAATCTCTGTGCTTCAAAAATATCTTAAGATTCTACAAAATATAATTACCAAGATATCTGGCTTCTTCCCACTCAGTATTATCTAATTGTGCAGATATAAGCCTTAATTAGTAAGTAATGCTCAGCGCTGCCCCAGATATGGATGATTTGCTTATTTAGAGCATTCCTATTCTTCACATTGTAATTAGTGAGAACGTTCTGATTTCAGGATGAATATGGAGAATGTTGTACTGTCCGGGAAAAATCAGTTCGAAACATGGCCGCCATGTTTTGTAGTCTACAATGTCATCAGAGGACACATTACACCTGCGTTTAGTTTGGGTGTTAGATAGGGTGCTGTGAAAGGTACATCCCCCCCCCCAGAAAAAAAAGAAGCAGGGTGTTTGGTAGAGATGGGCTGGAGGAACATGTAAGTTGGGTGCTGTCTGTGTGTGTGTTAGGGAGCGGGGATGTTTAGATACACAAC
This sequence comes from Bufo gargarizans, assembly GCF_014858855.1. NCBI lineage: Eukaryota > Metazoa > Chordata > Amphibia > Anura > Bufonidae > Bufo > Bufo gargarizans. The sequence goes on along the minus strand of NC_058084.1, from coordinate 52,924,815 downwards.
TAGGAGAGAGAACTGAAACTTTGCCTTGGGTGAGGAAAAGCCTAGTTAGGGTACTTTCACACTAGCGTTTTTATTTTCCGGTATTGTGTTCCGTCACAGGGGCTCAATACCAGAAAAAAACTGATCAGTTTTATCCTAATGCATTCTGAATGGAGAGCAATCCATTTAGGATGCATCAGTTCAGTCCCTCTTACGTTTTTGGGCCCGAGAAAATACCGCAGCATGCTGCAGTTTTCTCTCCGGCCAAAAATCCTGAACACTTGCCGGATTGCCGGATCCGGCATTAATTTCCATTGAAATGCATTAATGCCGGATCCCGCCCAAAGTGGGCAAAACATGCGCAGACCTTTAAAAATTAGAAAAAAATAAATACCGGATCCGTTTTTCTGGATGACAACAGGAAAGACGGATACGGTATTGCAATGCATTTGTCAGACGAATCCTCATCCGGATCCGTCTCACAAATGCATCCGTTTGCGTCCGGATTGCCAGATCCGGCAGGCAGATACCTGATATTAGTGATGTCATTCACTGGAAGAAGAGCTGTGGCTCAGAAAGACCCAGGATTTTACTAGGTTGGTAGAAGAGTTTATTTTTTACATGAAGAAATGTTCTCTAAATTTTAACTGCATTGTAAAACAGAGCTCTGGCCCAGCGAGGTTCCCTTATCAAAATTTGAACTCTACCAAAAATCTTCAAATTTTGTTTTAACCACTCCCTTACCATCTCACAATCCTAGACAACTTCTTGGGTTGTTATGAGAAACAGTCGACAAGTTTGTTGACAGACACACCCCTTACAGCTGAGCTCCAATAATGCGGTGGGGCAGATAAACATGATGGCCTGGTGTAAGAAAAGTGTATACGGTAGAGAAATGTTATCAAAACCCAACGGCTGGTGTATTAGGGCCTCCCTACTCTGCCCCCAACAGCAGTTGGATTTCAGCGCGCCCAATACTTTTGTTCTCAAAGAGGTAAGCTGCCGCGAGAGGTGTCTGGCAGCAGCTTTCTACTCTTTCCCCATTGAGGACACATGCATGTGTATGTAGGAGCCAGTAGAAATGATTGTTGGTGAATCTCAAATTCAGGTAGCAACTATCTAATGTTTGGCAAGTCTAGGACACCTGGATGTATCATGGCTCCGTACAAGCCCTGAGTTGGACAAAGCTGTAATATGGCACCAGTAGATTGGAACTTTACTGTACCTGTGCGGTTCTGGACTATAATACCGAGTATAACTCATGATCAGTGATGAAAAGTTACTCAACTAACTTTTTATGTAGGCTAGTTGTATATGTGAAATGGACTAAATTTGTAAGCAATTTTGGGTAAGAACACTGGTGTAGGATGCAGTAGTACTATTCAGGGGTACCTACCTCTTTAATAATTGTGGGACATCTTAGGAGGTCCATTGCTGGTGTAGATTTCTGGCATATCTTTGGAGGTCCTTGCTGCTATAATTTAACTCTGTTTTCTGGCACAAATATTCTTAAAAAAAAAATATATTTTTTTATTTATTAATGTGTAAATTTGATCTACAGCCAACCAGATCCTGAAAATAAGAGCAGCAGCAGAGGAGTGTGCTGATCTTGCAGTCAGCAGTGACCAGTCCAAATCGCTTGATTGTGTCAGTGTGGGCACCACTTAGATGACAGAGTATTGTTATGAAGTGATTAGTGGAATGGAGACAAGTTGGAGGTTATTGACTTTATAATAAAAAGTGCAGAGTGTCGAATCCTTCAGGGGTAGAAAAATGTTGATATTATGGAAGACGGTGACCTGTCCATTCATATGACCAGGTTAGTGAGGACAGGGCAGCACATCACAAGGCAACGTCATGTTTAAAGGAAGAAAATGAAGTTGAAAGTTCCCACTTTCTGAAAAAAAAGTTATATAACTTAACCACCTAATTGCTAATGACCTCTTGAAATGCTTCCACATGTGATATCATAATACTGAATCAGAGTATAAGTAGCATAAATGTACTTGATCGGCACATATTCTACTTCCATCTTCTCTGCTTGCTTCTGAACTCTGTACTCATACCTGTATAAAATAGCCCTCATATTCCTGGTATGAAATTGGCCTACATTTCCCGTACTGTATGTGCATTCAGCATGAATCATTTTATTTCTGTTTGTATGTATGTAGCAGGATGGCGTATTTTATATATATACGATAATCAGTGCTTCTCTTTAAAAGACACTTGGTGTTTCTCTCCTGCAGATAAAACTCTGGTATGACAAAGTTGGTCATCAATTGATTGTCACTATATTAGGAGCTAAGGACCTGCCATCGAGGGAAGATGGGAGACCGAGAAACCCTTATGTTAAAATTTATTTTCTTCCTGATCGAAGGTATGTAAAGAGTGTACAGTGAATTCGGAATATCTTCAGACCCTTTCACATTTTTTCACATCTTGTGCTGTGCCCTTGTGCTAAAATAAAAACAAATCCAGTTTTCCCTAACAATCTGCACTCAATACCTCATAATGAGAAAGTATAAAAAACTGAATTTTATAAATATTTTTTGCATGGACATAAATATTCTGACCCTTACTATGACACTTAAAATTTATCTCTGGTGGCCTGTTACGGCCCTTGGAGTGCGCTGTGACACTTATACCACGCTTGCCGTGGTGTGTGCCGTGACATGGTTGCCTTGCAGGTTGTTTCCTCCTCTGTCCGGTGCTGGAGGGGTTAACCACCTTGTTGGGTGAGGTCACTAGGTGCTTCATCTTACCTGTGGCTAGAGGCCAGGAGTCAGTGGTACTCCAGCCATGGTGTGTGCTGGAGTTATGCTCCTAGTCTTCATGTTTCATCTCCTAGAGTGAGGGCCTCCTTGTGGGACATCAAGGTTTCCAGCAATGTCTTCCCTCCCTTACATGTGTTGTATGTTTGTTGTGGGGGTTATGATTTGGTGTATTGTAATGTCTAGCTTGGTGTTCCATGTCTGGTATGTTTGGTGATATCTTCCAGCATGGTTGCTTGACATTTCCCCTGTTTGTTGTCCACCTCCGGAAGGGGGCTGGTTTCCCGGAGGTGTGAACCATAAGCCTGTATGCAGAGCTGCCGTGCACCTTGCGGCATGGGGTCCAGGCAGTACCTGGTTTGCTGGATACCAGTGTGTGGGTGTTGTTGGTACGGTGTCCTGTTTGGTGTGTGGGCTCCTGTACTTATGCACGGGCTCCAGTTTTGGTGGCTGCGGCAGGTAAGTGTGTACTTAGTTACTGCATACAGTCTCTTACATTTCCTTGCAACTAGGCCATTTAAGACTCCTGTTCTTCCGTGTCTTGGAATAACAGGTTGTCTCTCCCCTGCTCCTATGAAAGGGATTATCAGGGCGACTCATGGCCAAAGGTATCCTGGGTATGAGCTGTCCTACCATCCAGGTCCGCTCATATGGTGAGGAGTAAGGGGCGAGGATTAGGGACGCTTTAGGAGGTGACCTGCTCCCAGCTTTCTGGCCTAGCTGCTTCCCCTTATACCCGACATTATACGGTAGGGCCTCCCATTTCTCTTGATAATCTTTGAGATGTTTGTACACCTTGATTAGAGTCCATCTGTAGTAAATTCAAATGATTGGACATTATTTGGAAAGACACAACAGCCCTGTCCATATAAGGTCTCACAGCTGACAATGCCTATCAGAGCAAAAAACAAGCCATAAAGAGGAAAGAACTGCCTGTAGAGATCAGAGACAGGATTGTGTGGAGACCCAGATCTGGAGAAGGGAACAAAAACATTTCTGCTGTGCTGAAAGTTTCCAAGAGCACAGTGACCTTTATAATTCTTAAATGGAAGAAGTCTAGAACAACAAGGACTATTCCTAGAGCTCGCTGCCCTACCAAACTTAGTAATCAAAGAAAAAGGACCTGGGTAAGAGAGGTGACAAAGAACCAAATGGCTGAGCTCCAAATATCCTGTGTGCAGATGGGAGAAACTTACAGAAGGTCAACCATCAATGCAGCACTTCACCAATTTGGGCTTTGTGACAGAGTGGCCAGAAAGAAGCCTCTTCTCAGTGATTATTATTATTTTTTTAAATAATCAATTGCCTCTCTGGAAGAAGGTGGTGCTCAAATCCTGGGTTGAAGGCTCATGCATCCAAATAGAAGTGTATCCACTCAGTAAACAATTCATGAAAGCTTGCTCATTTATTAGCATCTGTCTCTTTCTGTCCCTGGAGGACCTGGCAAACATTACAAGGACAGAAGGACAATGGGAACTTTGTAATTCTTCATGTATCCGGTGGTGGCACTACAGGGAAATTGAACACTTGCTGATGTGTTCCCACCACAGATCACAGTTGAACGATGGATCTCCCACTGACCCATAAACTGGTTTTCTAAGCAGTATGATAATGTTTTCACCAGAAGAAGCTCCAACAACCAGGGTGCGGCAGCCAATAGAAGTCACAGTTATTTTTAACTTTTTTTTTTATTGGTTGCAGTGGCCTACAGTATCTCAAATGTTCTCAATGTCTGTGAATCAAGGTTGTAGCTGTAGGGGTTGCAGAGGTAGCAGTCGCTAACGGGCCCAGGAGCCTGAGGGGGCCAAAGACCCTTGTGCCGCATAAGACACTGGCATTATAGAAAGTGCATGCTGGTCAAGTTACACCTCTGGCTGGAGGGAAGGGGTTAGGTCAAGAATTTGGCATGGGGTGGAGCCGTTTCAATTTTTGCTCAGGCAGCATGAAAACTATGGGCTTCCCTGCCCACAAAGCACTGAGGGAAGGGGGGCCCAAGCTGAACTCTTGCAGAAGGGCCAATGAGCCATTAGATACGCCCTGCTGTGAATAGTTCTCAGTCCTCAGAAGTAGAAGTCCTCTGCACCCAAAACCAAGTGTTTATTGGTTTTGCCACTTTCTGATAGAATTTCATTAGCGTGGTATTAACAAAGGGTATATTCTCAAATACCAGCTAACTTTTAATTAGGTTTCATATCTCCTACTGAAGGTCATTAAGGTATTTTAATTGGAGATAACCAATATAAATTTACTCTCCTCTCATTAGAGGATTCTCATATAGCATCTGCCAAGTGCAGAGATTCCTATCTTCTAATAAGTAAAATATGTCAATACTTTTAATGAAATCCTGGCGTTATTAGTGCAATCAAGGGGTCAACTAAGAAAACATAAAAAACATTGTTAACTACTGTGTGGTCTGTGGCTGCATCAAAAGCAAAGGTTCTGTTATTTTTTAATTAAGCACCCTGGTCTTAAAGGGGCTCTCCCATAAAGCATCAACTAACTATACCATAAGTATGATCGGTATGGGTCTGGCAGCTGCATCCTACCCAAAGAATAGGGTTTCCTGGTCCCTTTTTCCCAAGCATGCTCGGTTGCTCTCCATTTAATCAAGTAGAAGATACAGAAACAAATGGCAAATCATGGGCAATAGGGGAATCAACATCTTTAAAGGAGTCTTAGGGTCTGACCCTCATTGAGCACAGTAGATATGGAATATCTAATTCATTAGGTATATCAAAGGTATGACATGAAGCTCCTGAGTCCCAATCCAAAATTTGTATTATGGTCCCCTACCTACCACGTGCCATTTATAAAACTGGTTTCTTTCTACGTACCAAAGAGTAGCTTGGACCTCCTCTGTCACCAGTGTTGGTTTAGAAAGCCGAATAAAAATGGTAGATATTAAAGCCTTTGCTTACCACAAAACATCACACCCAAGTTCCTCTCTTAGGCCTCTTTCACACTACAGTATGTCCATTTCAGTGTTTTGCGGTCCGTTTTTCACGGATCCGTTGTTCCGTTTTTTTGCTTCCGTTGTGGTTCCGTTTCCGTTCCGTTGTTCCGTTCCGTTTTTCCGTATGGCATATACAGTATACAGTAATTACATAGAAAAAATTGGGCTGGGCATAACATTTTCAATAGATGGTTCAGAAAAAACGGAACGGAAACGGAAGACATACGGGTGCATTTCCGTATGTGTTCCGTTTTTTTTGCGGACCCATTGACTTGAATGGAGCCACGGACCGTGATTTGCGGCCAAATATAGGACATGTTCTATCTTTCAACGGAACGGAAAAACGGAAATACGGAAACGGAATGCATACGGAACACATTCCGTTTTTTTTGCGGAACCATTGAAATGAATGGTTCCGTATACGGACCGTATACGGAATGCAAAAAACGGACCGCAAAACGGGAAATAAAAACGGTAGTGTGAAAGAGGCCTTAGTACGCACCAGTGCACAAAGCTCATAATATGTTTTGGTCCTACTCATTTCTCTCAATGCATTGCAGGTTGTAGCCCTAAAGTTGTACGATTTTGTATTTAATCTTCACCACTAAGGAGTGAATTTCTCAAAATTAATTGAATTCCTATTCGTCCGAACCTGCAAAGAAATGCGATGTTATAGGCCAGACAAGACTCCTCTTGGTATGCAAATGAGCTTTAATTCCAATAGGAACAGAAAACTAAGCCTTTGTTAGCCACCAGATGGGTATAGGTATCAATCCAGTAAGGCAATGCTTAGCCTTTTAAACAGGCTTTGAAGCATAACTTAGATGGCCCCTAGCGTAGCTAGGTGAGAGGCCTTGGTTGGTATCCTGGGGAGATATGCTTTCTTTTTATGGAGAGCATCTAGGTAGCTAGTACGCATGAGGACTAGTCCCATAAGCCAGGCAACGCTCCACTGAGTTTCTTGGAAACAAATATGCAAGTTAGCTTTCCTTCCTAAAGGAGAAGAAAGCTAAGGGTGGATTTCTGTGCGGACTAAATCCCCATTGAAATGAATGAATGTATTTAGCTTCAGAAAATAAGCAAAAAAATATTATTTACATTGAGGAACACAGCAAAGGGACAATTTTCAGTGTGTCGCCTGGCCGCTACAGAAATGCTTCCCCCATGTTATCCTGCGGGGCCGAAATGGTCAATCCCTGTGCTGTGTTCTGCTCCAGAATTAACCCAAATTAATCTGAACAAATTCTGAATCTGCCAAATCAGAATAAATAAATAAAATTCTGAACAAATTCTGATTCTAACAAATCAATTCTCTCATCTCTATTATCCAACTTTGAGTCAAAGTGACCGAAAGCAAGACTATTTCTCTAGGAGGTGAAGATACGCTAGAACCTCCCATGACCACCTCAGCACATGTAGCTGCAGAAATTAGTCAAAAACGTATTGGTCATCAGTCCTATCCCAGATTAATCTAGTTGCAGGTACAAATCTTTCATTACTTCCAGAGATTTGCCTGTTACATTTATTCCCAGATAAACTCCCTAAACATACACTGAAACTAATAAAACACCTCCTTGCAGCTGCCAGAATACTAGTCCCCACTTATTGGAAGTCAGACTCTCCCCCTAACGCTCAGACAGTGGTTGGAAAAAGTTGACTCTCTGTTCCGTCTGGAGGAGCTGGCAAGTTGGGAGACTAAGGTCTCTTTCACATGGGTGTCACGGGTAAGGGCTGGATGCGTTCAGGGTGCATTGCGGGAAAACCACGCGAGTAGGCACACAATTGCAGTCAGTTTTGTCTGTGATTGCGTTCTGATGTTCAGTTTTTTAAAGAATGCTATTCTTTAAAAAAACAAAACTGAATGTGATACCCAGGCCCGAACCTGGACTTCTTCACTAAAGTTCGAGTTTGGGTTTGGTGTTCTGTAGATTTTATTATTTTCTATCATAACATAGTTATAATTGAAAATAATAGCATTCTTCAATACAGAATACCAAGTGAAATGTCACTTGAGGTTTCAAATATAATAAAAACATTACTCACCTCATCCACTTGATTGCGCAGCCGGGATCTACTTCTTTGTTCTTCTTGAAGGACCTGAAAAAGGTCCTTCTATCTTCATTCAGCAGGACCTGCGCTAATGTCACCGCGCTCACCACAAGTGATGCGTGAAAAACATCGCTCATGTGCACAGCCCCTTTGAAATGAATAGGTCAGGATTCAGTGTGGGTGCAATGCGTTCACCTCACACATTGCACCCGCACGAAAAACTCGCCTGTGTGAAAGGGGCCTAAGGCCTTTTTCAGACGGGCGTTGCGGGAAAATGTGCGGGTGTGTTGCGGGGACACCCACTATTTTTCCGTGTGAGTGCAAAACATTGTAATGCATTTTGCACGCGCGTGAGAAAAATTGCGCGTGTTTGGTACCCAAACCCGAACTTCTTCACAGAAGTTCGGGCTTGAGATCGGTGTTCTGTAGATTGTATTATTTTCCCTTATAACATGGTTATAAGGGAAAATAATAGCATTCTGAATACAGAATGCATAGTAAAATAGCGCTAGAGGGGTTAAAAAAATGAAAAAATAATTTAACTCACCTTAGTCCACTTGATCGCGTAGCCCGGCATCTCTTCTGTCTCCTTTGCTGAACAGGACCTGTGGTGAGCATTCATTGCAGGAACAAGACCTGTGGTGATGTCACTCCGGTCATCACATGATCCATCACATGATCAATCACCATGGTAAAAGATCATGTGATGGAACATGTGATGACCGGAGTGACGTCACCACAGGTCCTGTTCGGCAAAGGAGACAGACGAGATGCCGGGCAGTGCGATCAAGTGGACTAAGGTGAGTTACGTTTTTTATTTATTTATTTTAACCCCTCCAGCGCTATTTTACTATGCATTCTGTATTCAGAATGCTATTATTTTCCCTTATAACCATGTTATAAGGGAAAATAATAATGATCGGGTCTCCATCCCGATCGTCTCCTAGCAACCGTGCGTGAAAATCTCACCGCATCCGCACTTGCTTGCGGATGCTTGCGATTTTCACGCAACCCCATTCACTTCTATGGGGCCTGTGTTGTGTGAAAAACGCACAAAGAGGAGTATGCTGCGATTTTCACGCAACGCACAAGTGATGCGTGAAAATCACAGCTCATGTGAACAGCCCCATAGAAATGAATGGGTCGGTATTCAGTGCGGGTGCAATGCGTTCAACTCACGCATCGCATCCGCGCGGAATACTCGCCCGTGTGAAAGGGGCCTAAGACTCACACCTTCTTCAAGAAGATTTGGTACCCTTGGGCTAAATTTAGATGCTTCCCTATCTGAGAGTTGATGAGGTGTCCGATAGAGAGTGAGATACTTAGTTATTTGTCCTTCCATTTAATATTAGCCTACAGCTTATCTTCTCACATTCTCCCCTATAGACTATTTAATGGTAAAGAGACACATTTTTGTAGCCTTTACTTCCCCCCTCCCTCTTTCCCTCGCCCCCCTCCCCTTTTTTATCCCTCATGTTAACCAACTCACTTTTCAGTATTGATAACTTCTGATGACTGAATTATCCGCATATGTTTCTTTTCCATCTCGATTCATTACAGAGGTCACTATTACTGTACTAATGTGAATGTACTATTGTAGTGATACATATGTTTATTCATTATGTACCAGACAAGACTGTAAACCTCCGGGTGATTCAAGCTGTACAATGTATAAGAAATACTGTACTGTCGTATTGTTACTCATGTTCTTATAATCTATATATTAATAAAAAGAAGTTTAGAAATAAAATAAATTTGTCAAATACTACTCAGAAATAGTGGTCACCTATGTAGGAGTTCAGATGGTTGGCAGGAAAACTAATGTAGCATATACTCTAGAAAACTACCAGGGCTGCAGGGAGCTGAAGACTTAACCGAGTTATAATAATCCTCTGATTACAGTACAGTATCAAGATAAATATATGACATCTTCGTATTTTTATTATAGTGATAAGAACAAAAGGAGAACAAAGACTGTGAAGAAAACATTAGAACCCAAATGGAACCAAACGTTCATGTACTCTCCAGTTCCTCGAAGAGAGTTTAGAGAACGAATGTTGGAGATCACACTTTGGGATCAAGCCAGAGTTCGAGAGGAAGAAAGTGAATTCTTAGGAGAGGTATTCTGACAAACCAATAAAAAAATAAATCTAATAGTAAGAAATGTAAGATATTTCTAAAGTGCCAATAGATTTTTAATGACATTTTGAATCACATAACACATAACTGTATTGGATCCAGCGGACAGTCACAAATTTCAGCAAATGTCCCTGTGGTGATGGGACGGCTGAGTTGTATCCCGGTTTCAATTGTGTCTGTGTCCTGAAGGCGCAGAGACAGTTGTATGCAATGGTGAAGCAAGTAACCATCATCTCCCTGCTCCACCATTCACCCATCAGGTGCTCTGCCCAGCAGGCACAATGTGGTGACCTCATTACGGCTGCAAGGCTGGGGACTGATCGCTGGGGGATGATGATCATTGTGCTTAGTGCAACAGGCGTGATGACGTCACTTCATCCTGCCTGCTGCTGGGGGCAGCAGTATGAGCTCCATTGGCTGGGGGAATGGGGTGAAATGAGTGTTTTTGTTATTTTCTTAAAATTATTATTACAAGCTGTAAAGGGACATATCTACTGTGTGAGGCACTGAGGAGGCATCTACTGTGTGATGGCAATCAGGGGAGTTATCTACTGTGTGGGGGCACTAAGGGAACATAACTACTGTCTGTGGGCATAATAATTGTGTGGGGGCACTAAGGGAACATAACTACTGTCTGTGGGCATAATAATTGTGTGGGGGCACTAAGGGAACATATCTACTGTGTGATGGCATAACTACTGTGTGGGGGCAATCAGGGGAGTTATCTACTGTGTGGGGGCACTAAGGGGACATATCTACTGTGTGATGGCATAACTACTGTGTGGGGGCATAGTAATTGTATAGGGGCACAAAGGAGACATATCTACTGTGTAGGGGCACTAAGGGGACAATACTACTGTGTGATGGCATAACTACTGTGTGGGGGCAATCAGGGGAGTTCTCTTCTGTGTGGGGGCACTAAGGGGACATATCTACTGTGTGATGGCATAACTACTGTGTGGGGGCATAGTAATTGTGTGGGGGCCCTAAGGGGACATATCTACTGTGTAGGGGCACTGAGGAGGCATCTACTGTGTGATGGCATAACTACTGTGTGGGGGCAATCAGGGGAGTTATCTACTGTGTGGGAGCACTAAGGGGACAATACTACTGTGTGATGGCATAACTACTGTGTGGGGGCAATCAGGGGAGTTATCTACTGTGTGGGAGCACTAAGGGGACAATACTACTGTGTGATGGCATAACTACTGTGTGGGCGCAATCAGGGGGCTTATCTACTGTGTGGGGGCACACTAGTGTATGGAGGCACAAAGGGAACTGGGCGGGATTGGGCATATATAGATACTAATGGTAATGGGCAGAGTTACAGACATGGCTTATTGTAAAAAAGAAAATTGACACTGATTTTGGATTTTTCAGCTGATGTGTATAGTTTCCCCACATATAAGCTTAGCTGAGAGTAGTCTATCTGTGCTTTCATTCTCTCCAACTTCTACAGCCCTATAGAGTTGAGTGATCTGAGCACACATTCCCCACTGAGGTAAACAGAACAACGTCAGATGTCCCATCCATCATCCAGTTTTTACAGTGAAATCAATGGGATGATGAATGGAAAAAATGGATGTCATCTGTGACGTCTGATACTTCGATCCACTGCCTCGGTTGTCCAGTTGAGTTTGATGTTAAAAAAAAGAAAATATTGGATGGGATGATGGATGGGATGACGGACGTCATTTACAATGGACAGGAAAACATTATGTGCAACATTATCCTGTCCATCATCAACATCATCTGTCACCATGACAAGCCATGAATAATTTGAAGACATTCTCGAAGGAAACAGAATGTCATTAAAATCGATGGGATCCGTTCTGACTTCCATTTCTCAACACATTTTGGTGTCAAAGATGGTGACTATGGAAGTGGACAGAGACAATGGGCACGTAAGAACAGACCGGAAGAAAGGATGTGTAGGAAATTGTAGTCAACCATACGTAAGAGCCTACTGTGTGGTATATAACCAGCACAATCTGTGATTCACTTAATTTATGGCTGAATTCCCAAAGTTGCAGCATGTGCCTGTGGTGACTGTGCTGAACCTCTGCGCTCATCAGGCTGTGTTATTAGCTATTTGGGATATTTTTAGGGGCTCCTAACTCGATTTAATAACAGGTTATTTTATTTCCTAGCTATGTCACCAAAAACCTAAATTTCATCACCTGGTAATGAGTGTCAGTGTACGGAACATTGAACTAAACCCACAATTGTAGCCGTTGGGGCAGGAAGTATTTTTAGTGTTAATGGATGAGTTTTTGGAACGTCACGCTAATGCCAAGATGTTATAGACCCCCCCCCCCCATCAACTCCAAAAATCAGTGGTGCAGCACCTGCTTATTACACAATACTACTACCTTATGAATTCGACATAAAAAAAAAGATGGCGGCATGGTCTATTGCAAGCCATAGATTTCTTCTCTAGAAGCATTCCTTCCAGGGGAGGATAGCTCTGTACCTATAGCATCTGTCTTTGTGGCAGCAAATGGAAGCATAACCAATGAGGCAAAAACATAGATCTTTAGATTATAGTATATATTATACAATATCATGCAGTGAATTCTGGAAAAATTCTTAATATTTAGACACAGGTAAGAGCTGTATAGAATTTTAAAGTTTTAAAGGGGTTTTATGGTTTGCATCAGCTTCCTTTAAAATAATCATTTATGAAGGTAACAGTAATTCTGTAATCTATTTATTTTATCTTTATTGCTATCTCCCGTCCTGGGCTGTGGTCACATGACCATGTCCAAGCAGCTCTTTCTTATTTCCTGTGATGTTATGTCCATGGGCGGGGCAGTGATAGGGGAGTGTCTATGTAACTAGCTGGGTGGGAGGAGCTATAAACTAGCTGGGCATTGTTAGGGGTGTGGGTGGAGCTGTGGCAGAGAAAGAAGAAATGCATCATGGGTTTGGTTGGATACCGTAACAATAAGTGCTATATACAGGATGGAAATAAACCAGAGGGATTGGTTTACATCAGGGATGCTCAACCTGCGGCCCTCCAGCTGTTTCAAAACTACAACTCTCAGCATGCCCTCATTTCTGTAGGCTGTCCAGACACACTGGGAGTTGTAGTTTTGCAACAGCTGGAGGGCTGCAGGTTGGGCATCCCTGGTTTACATCATCAAAACAGGTCAGGAGAATCCAAATAAAAAAAAAAACATTTCCACATGAATTACTTTTTAGGGCTCATGCACGCGACCGTATGCACTCCGAGACATACGGTCCGTGAGCGGGCCATACGTCCCGGAGCGGCATACATTGTGCGCACGGGAGTACACAGCAGCATAGGTTACTATGATGCTGTGCGCATCGGGCCGCTCGCGGGGTTATTGTTCTGCACTCATAATATTATATGAGTGCAGGACAATAGTCTGGCGGTCGGCCCGATGCGCACAGTATCATAGTAACCTATGATTCTGTGTACTCCTGTGCACACGATGTATGCCGCTCCGGGACATATGACCCACTCACGGACCGTATGTCTCGGAGGGCATACGGTCGTGTGCATGAGCCCTAAGGGTGTTACATGGGCTGTTCATCATGAGTTAGTAGTAAGAACATTCATCTGGCTGATCATTAGCATGTGTAAACCCATCACCGATCAGTCAACCAATGAGTCAACACTTGTTTGACGGCACAGAAAATGCTGTCTGGTCGGCAGCCCAGTCTCCCTGTATAAACAGGGTGGTGCTGCCCACAGCATAGTAATGATCATTTGCCCCACTCATAGGTTTGATTGGCTTGTGTAATGGTTGTATAAATAAGCCCCAATTGACATGTTTTGTCATCAATTGTTGCTCGTTATGGCCCCTCACAGGGTCATGTAAAGAGACCTTAGTGGCATAACAAATATTGCACAACATCCATGCAACCTTCATGCCGTTGGGTTGTGTAACTACTTCCGAGGTGGCCCTAACCTTTCGTAGAAGTTCCTCATAGTGCATGGAATTAGATAAATGAGGCCAATGTGTATCCTGTGCCGGATGCGTGTAACCTCCATTGATTATGGTTGCATCACCCAGAAATTGCACTAAATTGTAATCTCTTTGCATCTCATGGTGGCAAATGCTATGAGACAACTTTAGTACCACTCAATTCTTCTGTGTGGATGGACCCATCAGACACATGCATTATGACTCTTCAGCCCCTAGTTCAGACACAAGTCACCATCTAGTTCTATCCTAATGGCTATTTCATAAACAGACCAGAAGACTTGAATTGTGTGAAATTACCCCAGTCTTGTATTCTGTACTGTATTAATGAATATTTAAGGTTAAGATTTATTCATGATAGTCTATGTCTGGAATTGTGACAAGGTACATCCCTACATAAGGAACTTGGAGAATGGTCCTACAGAATGTCTCCTTTCATTTTTTGCCCCACGGGGAAGACCTTGGGCTACTGTATGATTGACAGTCCTATTGTTTTATCCCCTGACACTCATTATCAAGTGCCTTTTCCCGTGTTGCACAGTTTTCACTTGTCAGTCTATCCAAAAAAGACAAGTACATTTGCATTCCAGATTTTCATCATATTAGACAGTTTACTGACATTCAACAGACAAAGGTAGACATGAAGTCAAATTCATCTCCGCGACTGACAGCAAAGTGATGAAATCCCTCTAAGCAGACATATAATGATGTACCTGACACAGGGCATTCCTGTTTTTGTGACAAGTCCTATAACATACACCGTGAAGGAATGACAGAGGTGTAGGTTATCAAAACTCATGTATACAAGAGAGTAGGATTTACTGTGGGAGCAGGACTGGATTGATGTATTTGAGCCTATCCTTCTCTGATGAGCTTTGTAAGCAAAGGGGTATCTCCCAAGGAAAAGAACCATCTCACTAGCACCACCTCTTGGAAGTCTTGGAAGCCTTGGGATTAGACAAGGGAATATAGCCAAGCCAGATATCCATCCATAGACAGCTGTTTTGGGGGTGCTTGCCCCTCGTCAGTTTGGAGGAGCTGGCAAGATTGTTCTCTTCCTTTGGAGATACTTCTTTGCATATTACCGTAGTTTCCGATGGAGCTTTGCCAATACGTCTCCTTACCATGGAGTACTTTCAGTAAGTGTCCATACAGGACTGGTCTCTTTAAGCAAATTTAGCACCCTGCCTAAGCTGTATTCAAGGCATTGCACCCAGCCTGCCAGCTTCCTTCCTCCTGATGAGGGGCAAGCACCCATGAAACAGTTGTCTATGGACGGATGTCTGGTCTGGCTGTATTCCTTTGTCAAATCCCAAAGCTTGTTGGAAAGTTGGATTTTGACTCATAGGGAGCTGCTTACAAGATGAGATGAGATGGCTCTCTTCCTTGAGAGATACCTCTTTGCATATTTGTTTCCCATGGAGCATTGCCAATAAGTTTCCATACAGGACTGGTCTCCTTAAGGAGATTCAGAATCCTGCCTAAGCCTGATGAGCTCTGAAAAGAGTGAAAGAAGCTGTTTGTCGCCACTTATTTACCCTAGCGAGGAAAGAACTATATAGTTTTTCACAGCATGATCAACCTTACTTAGGCAATATGCCTAGTTTAATAGGGTTGATCATGCTGACAGAAGCTCTTTAACTTGACTACAGATATCAACCAAATCAGAGACACTCATGTGTAGACACCGAGGAAAAGAGATATAAGTAATAAAGGTCTGAACAAAATGTTTAGCTCCAGGCTAGAAGAAGAAGGCCACTGAAGGTCTGTTTATTGGTGATCTTCTGATCTTTGGTGGATAAGTTCCATAGATTGATCTTCACTGGTGAATCCTGTTTTAAGATTTCAATAATTTCCTTGCGTTTCTCTTGCTGTGTTTCTGTCCTCTCTGTTGCATACTGACTACTTATTTTTTATTCCCACAGATTCTAATCGAATTAGAAACTGCACTTTTAGATGATGAGCCACATTGGTACAAGCTTCAGACGCATGATGTGTCCTCATTGCCACTACCCCACCCGTCCCCATTTATGCAACGGAGGCAGATACACGGGGAGAGCCCAACTAGAAGATTGCAAAGTAGGTCTTCAGCAGTAATCAGTTCGTGTGTGCTACCTAGAGACCCATCCTGAACATTGATTTCAATCTCCAGCTTCTCTTTCATATGCTAATTACCCTTTTTACTAATTCAGGAGTTAAAATAATGAACTATCGTTAGGAAATGTATAGGGCATTAAAACATCTATTTAAATTTGCTGATTGAACATTAAAAAGTCTAAAGCCGGCCATGCACGTTAGATAACTGTAGTCTGAACCCTACCGATTAGTTGACAAGCTAATGCCTAGAGGTCCCAACCAGCAGATGTCAAGGGAAAGAAGGATCAGGCATATTGCATTTTAATATGCCTGATCTGTAGAGTTGTCTGGAAGCAGCTTATTCCCCTCTCCCCTTGGAAATAAGTTTGCAAACGTGGATATTTATTGTGGAGTTGGATGATAGCTATTATATGTATATTACCATCTATCACTTAGTTCAGGTGGAACATGGAGGTCCGGAGATATGGACACTGTGTTTGGTGGAGTCGGTACAAGACACCCGTCGGCTGAACCCTCATATCTTAATTTCCTCATAGTAAAATTGTGTTGAAGGGCATCTGTCAGCAGTTTTTTACCTATGACACTGGCTGACCTGTTACATGTGCACTGGGCAGCTGATGACATCTGTGTTGGTCCCATGTTCATATGTGCCCGTATTGCTGAGATAAATAGGGTTTTAATATATGCAAATGAGCCTCTAGGAGCAACGGGGGTGTTGTCATTGCAGAGAAAACTGAGCCGGTTGCTCCTAGAGGCTCATTTGCATATAATAAAACATCATTTTTCTCAGCAATGAGGACAAATATGAACATGGGACCAACACAGATGTCTTCAGCTGCCAAGTGCACATGTAACAGGTCAGCCAGTGTCATAGGTACAAAACTGCTGACAGGTGCCCTTTAAATGCAGATCAAATTTTAAGGTGTACCCAGGCTTTATTCTTTCATCTGATACTTGGATTGACTGTGCATCATGCAATAGAAAAATCCTTTTGCCTCGACTGCATGAACTCCCTTCTTTCTGTGAACCTTGCAGAAAGAAGGTCTACAACTGGTTGGCTGCATCTCCTTATATTTTGATGAGAACCTTTGCCGGGATCCTCTCTAGACAAGTCCCACAAACAAGGTTGTGGGGAATTAATTGGGGCCAAAGAACACTAAGTCGCTAAGTGACAGGAAGTCTTAGGTGGTTAGGGCGTGGGCAAGTTTTAACCAACACAAGAAAGCATCGGCACAGTCAGTAACCAGGACTGACCTGGTGGAAGAGCTTTGAAATGAAGCCACCATAGCAAGTAATATCTCAGGGAAGCAAGATAAGTCTGGACAAAACTCGGGTTATGAATTTTACCCAGAATATTACTTTTTTTCTAGAACTCAAATGCAGTCATTTGTAAAATGTGCTCTTTGATTATAAGAACAGATGGTGATTATCTGAAAAGCAAATCGTAATACATCACTCCCTGCCTGCAAATGTCGCCATCCTGTGAAAATGGCTGAATCACTCCTGGAAATTATGATTCACCTCTTTCACAGCATTCCACCTCTCACAGGACCGTGTGACGTAGGGCACCGTGTCTGTGCCACACTTTCATGCATGCATCTCTTAACACAAGTACATTGAATAATTCCACCTTTGGGGACTGGTCATACTGGGAAGTTAGTTGGATTTTCTTCTGGGTCACTGTGTCACATCACATTCTTCCCGTGTAAATGGGTCCTTACAGTGTCTCCTCCACTTTATATACAACATATTTTGAAAGCTATCTTAAAGGTGTATGTTATGTAGAATATTTTATTTAGCTTTTATACTTCATGTATTGTTTTCTCGTGTTCTCCTGATTTGTGGTCCACGTGGCTTGTAGTAAGTAGGGCAGACGACTCCTTAAAGTGTAGCTCCACTTATTTGTGTGGCCAAGACTCCATTACTAATGTATTTTTTTCATTTTTTTCATCTTAGGGGTTGGCTAGGATTGGAAAAAACATGGTTTCTTTCTTCCCAAAGCAGCACCACCCCTGTCCACAGGTTGTGAGCGGTATTACTGCTCTGCCCCATTGACTCCAATAGATCTGACCTGCAATACCGGGCACAAGCCATCGATAGGGGTGGTGCTGTTTTTGGAAGAATACAGCAATGTTTTTCTAATCCTAGGACAACCTATCTAAATAGGGTAAAAATCCTGTGCTACTTAATGCTTTTCTAGTACAGAAATCCAAATCCACACCCTGGGCAAGTTTTACTAATCCTGTCTACTATTTAAATCAGCTCAGCTCCTCCTGCTCTATAGCCTGCTGCAGATCAGTCACCAAGATTAATGTGACAGGTTCCCTTTAAGAGTCGTGTGACAGTGACAAAAACATTTTACAGAGCGGCTGGACAGCGTGTAACAGCAATATAAAAAAGGACTCACTTTTCAAAGCGTCCTGGTTTCGGCGCTGAGGCTCCTGTCCCTGCCAGACCAGAAGTGAAGATGTCCTGTATCCGTACATGCGTGGTGACACGTACATGAACATCCCATAATCGTTGAGCCTCGCTCTCCTGCCGCCCTGTAAACTTCTTTCAGTGTCATAAAACCCCTTTTAACTTCCCTTCAAATCCTGGGGAGTTTTATTTCTCCACCACATGGGCCATCCATATAAAACAGGAGAAAAGCACAATAATAACATATAAAAGCCACCTCAACGTTATTACATTTCTGTTAAAGGTGTTATCCCATGATTAATGTAAGGAATGAAAAATATATATTACATGACGATCTCTAACAAAGCTAGAACTGGCCCTGTACCTCACATGGGTCCAGAGATCTCCACATTTATTGCCTAAATTGCTCTGCTAGATTTATTTCAGCTGGTAGTTTAGGGTGCATGTCTTTTCTCAGGGGATGTGTCCTTTCTGCTGTAGCTAGTTGCAGTTGAAGGATAGAACTGAGCATGTGCGGCCATCTCAGTGAGCAGGACAGAGAAATTAGAAACAGAGCAAACAGCAGGTGGCGCTATATATTAGCTAGAATGCATTTTAAATTACATGCAATTACAAAAGTATTCAGATCCAAGTGCTGGTTTTGAAAATGTAGAATATTTTTCATGGGGCAACCCCTTTAACTGACTATAAATTGGATTCAGTTCTTCATTCATGATCATGTAAAAATCTCATTATTACATGGGATCACTTTTGCATGTACCATCCAACAAAATTTGTACTCATCGTTTTCTGTGGTCAAGGGTACGTGCTCAGCATTGGGTGCTCTTGGGTAGAGGGGTAACTTAAATCTCCTGGGCCCCCCATGCTTATAATACCAAGATGTCTATGTCCCTTCAGACATCGGGGCCCCAAGTGTGACTTCTACCTTTGCAGGCCCTATAGCTACACCACTACTCTTGGGCGCTGTACATCTTTGGTCCCTATAGTACAACTGCTTTCTGTAAATACTGGCACTTTACTTGAATGTTTTGGGCCCATACTGTATATTTTTGGGCCGTCAATCAGTGTATAACATACTGACTGTTCATTTACTATAGAGACCAGGGATCACGTCGATTTCATTGACCCAACCACCCTCGTGTTTACGTACCCTTAGACCCCCGCCATTGACTGTGTAGATCGACTGGTCTGAACTTGCCAGAACTGTCGTCAACCACGACCCTCGCTATGATTACAGCAGGTGGAGCAACATGACAGGAAACGGCATTGCTTATGTTTGAGTTTCCCCATCCACTGACCTCCATTGTGCAGTTTTTAGTAAATTTACAGCAAAGCTGCCGTGTACTTCTCCCTTACATGGGACTGCATGCTGTAGAGAGTGAAATTATTATTATTATTATTATTTTTACCATTTTCAGGAATGCTATGGTATGTAGCGGAGATATTTGCTATACATTTGATACTAATTATTAAAAAATTAAAAAAATATAAATTTTCAGCAATGATTTATGATATTACTTCATATTCTAAAAATGTAATTACACAGTAAATCTTCACATCGTTACAAAATGTGATTTTTTTTCCCCTTACGTTATCTCCCTGCTACATATTTGATTTCATATTGGTCTTCCCTTGACATCAGTTCATATTAATATTTGTTTTCCAGATAGAGGCCCATATTCATATAATTCAGGTAACTCCAGCATGCGACAGAATCATTATGCATGTCGTCATATGCACCGTATGGTATAACCACAGCCGGTTACTCCGTTATATCATATGGTGTCCATATGTTATATGTTATTGCCAGAGTCCTCCCTGTAGTCCACCTTGCTTGCTTGATGCCTATATACCGCCTAACTACAGTATATATAGGGGACCAATGATCACATTTTAAGGGAACACTCCGAGTAAGATCGATCCATGCTTTATGCCTGGTGCAGGGCCAGGATTGAAGAACACTAAAGAGAGAATCTCTGTGTCATGCTCCACCCCCTCAGGCCTTGTGCTGGGCTTAAAGGGGAAGTCCAGGACAGGAAAAAGATGGCTGCTTTCTTCCAAAGACAGCACCACACATGTCCACCGATTGTATGCGGTTATAGCTCAACCCTATTCACTTCAGTGGAGCTGAGCTGTGATACCAGACTCGCCCATGGACAGGTGTGGAGCTATGGAGTGTTCATTTAGAGGGCAGGTAATGCAAAATGCAAAGTGGATATCTTGTAAACCCTAAATGTGTGAAAGGATGCTAATGGCAATATCTGACGGCTTCCCCTCCTCCTTCCTTTTCCTGCCCCCTTTTCTGTCACTAAGAAAAAAAAATTGTTTTGGTTTTTTGCCAGGCACACAGAATTTTAGATATTATATAGATATTTTTTGTCTATCCCTCACTGGCGTCAGATGTGCCATAGTTTTGGTGACCTCCTCTTGATAATTTTTGGAGCATCTGTGCAGGTCTGTGCTCCAGAACTGAAGTCTACGCCAGCAAAGGAGCTGATGTAGATTTCAGGTATGATTCTACTCAAGTTTCATAGAGTAGATTATAATAAATTTACGGGGCCAGCTATGCCCCGCTCAACAATGTCCACTCTGCCCAGTTTTTCAAAAAGTTTAGACCGGGCTGCAAAGTCACTTTGGGAGAGAGTTATCAAAACTGGTGCTTTCTGCGTTGGCTTTATCTCTTGCACCCCTGGACTGGAGAAAGCACCTAATTTATTAGCGAGGCGCAAGCCTTGTCTTCAAATAAGCACATCCCTTGAAAGTTTGTGCACCTAAACAGAAAACTTCGACAGCTCAGACCTGCGGTAGATTTTTGGTTTTATTTGCACCAGACAACTGGCATAAATGAAAATAAATTTTTCGGGGAGGCTGGCCACACTCAATTCCCGCCTTAGTGGAAAAGGCAGCGTAAAACGTCAGAGATGTGACCATTTTTTTCAAAAAGTTGCAGTTAAAAAAGTTCAAGCCCATAGTTTGCAACTTTCTAATGCCACTTTTCAGGTGCAAGGGAGATGATAAATCTCCCCCATTTGGTGCTCCATCATGGGCACCATGTTACAAAGGACTATGTTCTAAATGATGGCCTACTGCGTGAACAGAGGCACCTACAGGTCACTCCCCTGGAGCCATCATATGACGCTGTACTATGAAGGTATTCTCCACTTTTCTTTCAGTGGAGCTCCATAAACATTGATGATTGTGGTATCACAAGTCAGAGGTTGTATGGAGTTGTACTACAGGAGCACGCCTAAAAACTGCATGTATTCCTAATATACAATGTAAGCTCTTAGTATAGATCACATGTAACACATTTGCTTTCAATCAGGGTGTTTCTGCTCATTGTGTTTCCTCTAATAATAGGTTTTGACTGCAACCCTACTAATCTTCTTCATGCCTACTCCCTTTCCTTAGTATCTCCTCCAGCTGTAGTTATTAGTCTTGAATTGTTTTTTTGTTTTTTTTATGAGAAACCTTGGATTACCAGGGAGAAGTGCAAATTAGTTTTGAAGAACCTCTGTTCACTGAACCTTCTTTGCAGGATCCAAAAGGATAAGTGACAGTGAAGTGTCTGACTATGACTGCGATGATGGAGTCGGGGTTGTATCAGGTAAGAATATTACAACTTTGTAATCTTCTTTTCTTAACGTGCATTGAATGACCTACAGTAGGTGTTTAGCTGGAGCTTGATCCTTTCAGATTTGATATGTACGAGGACTTTTATAAGATTAGGTAGAGGAGACCTTTGCCTTAGGCACAAGGAGCAGTACAAGAGAAGGTTCTTCAGTAAATACAAATGTAGAAAATGTCCCTTTAATATGTAGTCTACATCTCACCCTGCAAAGCCATTCAGGGCTCCATACATATAAAAGAGTTTAACTTACATAGGATAATACATGAAACAAGTCAATTATACCAAATAAATGACAGATTGGTACAAAGAAGAACCTGCCCATGAGGTCCTACAATCTACAAGGGAAGGGAGGAGACAGTAGGTGAGGGTAGAAGCTGCTCAGGTGGTAGTGTAATGACGGCAGGGTTATTGTAGGTTGCAAGCTTCATGAAAAAGTGAGTTTTCGGGTTGTTTTCTAAGGTTTCGAAGGAGTGGGGGTTCCGATGTCTAGAGGTAGCAACTAGTTCCAAAGTACCAAACTATGGAGAAAAAGATATGGATCGCACATCCACATGCCATGTGTTAAGCTTTTGCTTCTTAGAGTCATTTATAAACCGTATACAATGAACTAAGTGTAAGTTTTTTTAATCAAAGTACACAGGCCCGCTTACTACATCAAGGTGGCCGCTTTTGAGTGGGTCCCTTCTCTAGTTTAGTGCTGTGCCCCGTAACACAGCACCTGCAGGTGGTGAGACCCAATAGCCCAACAACACCTCTGCTGTCAGGCTAAGCTCCCACAGCACGTGACCCCATCAGCCCACAGGCACACCATCACTGCACCATGCAGCACCACTCATAACGTGTGGGGATGTATCAGCAGATTACGTCAGAGATGTATGGAGGAGACAGGTTGTGGACGGCCTTGTATGTCATTGTTAGGGTGAGTTCACATCACAGTTCAGATTTCCGTTCTTCTGATCCGTCAGAAGAAGAGAGAGAGAAAAAAATTCAGGATCCTGTTGCATCAGTTGTCATCTGTTTGAGCTGCGGCATTATCTCCGTCCTGAACAGTCAAAAAGACTGAACTGAAGACATCCTGGTGCATCCTGAACGGATTTCTCTCCATTCAGAATGCATGTGGATAAAACTGATCAGTTCTTTTCCGGTATTGAGCCCCTAGGACAGAACTCAATGCCGGAAAAGAATAACGCTAGTGTGAAAGTACCCTTAGACGAGGGAAAAAAGTCCTGCATGCAGTACTTTTGTTTCCGTCCCAAAAAACGGATCTCAGATGAAAATGGCTAAAACGGATGACATCTGATACAACAGGATCCGTTTTTTACTGGATCCTGTAAATCCTATGCATAACTGATGCAACAGGATCCGTTTTTTTTCTCTCTCTCTCTCTTCTTCTGACGGATCAGAAGAACGGAAAGAAAAACGGTGATGTGAACAAGCCCTTATTTTTTTAAAGTGAATTCACTGTGGCCGTTCAGAGATGACCAGGTGGGGAAAAACTGCATTCTTCTCTGGCTTCTCCCCACTTGGCTCGTCATGATTGACATTTGACTGTCTATATTCCTCTAGCCAGGGAAGAAAAAGCTGGAGGGGAGGAACCCAATGGATACTTCTTCCCATGCCTGGAAATTTTTTATATGATAGGGAAGATTTATGTAACTCTTTAAAGGGAGTCCGTCACCTCCATATGGCCATATACAGTGCTTACATGGCTCTGTAGCACACCTATACAGGATTGTAACGGTACCTTTGTTCTTTTCTATAGACTTGCACCAGCAGGAAAAACGAAGTTTAATTCATATGCAAATTAGGGCTCGCAAGTGCCCAGGGAGGAGTTCAGTGTGTAGGAGCCCAGGCTGCTCTGCCTTCTTCTCACTTTACTCCTCCCCAGCCTCTGCCTTTGCCCGCCCTCCAAGTCCGGACCTATCGATGAGGCAAGAGACTTGGAGGGCGGGCAAAGGCAGAGGGGGGAGGAGTAAAGTGAGAAGAAGGCAGAGCAGCCTGGGCTCCTACACACTGAACTCCTCCCTGGGCACTTGCGAGCCCTCATTTGCATATGAATTAAACTTCGTTTTTCCTGCTGGTGCAAGTCTAAAGAAAAGAACAAAGGTACTGTTACAATCCTGTATAGGTTTGCTACAGAGCCATGGAAGCACTGTATATGGCCATATGGAGGTGACAGACTCCCTTTAAAAGAACAACAATCTATGTTGTCCATAGAGAGCAATCACAGCTCAGCTTTCATTCCTCATTGCGCTCTTGAAAAATGAAAGCTTTGCTATAATAGTTTTTTCTTTCAGTCTGTTTCTTTGAGTAAAATATAGTTCTTTATAATAACAGAGCCTTAGATGATCTTAGTTTAGGGAAGCATAAACCAGTTGACAGGTTCCCTTCAGAGTATATTATGATCCATTTCAGGTATCTACTTTTGAAATGTCCAAACTGATTATACTGCACTTTTTCTTCTTTTCACAGATTTTCGGCACAATGGTCGTGATATGCAGAGTTCAACATTATCCGTACCAGAACAGGTCATGTCATCAAATCACTGTTCCCGCTCAGGATCCCTCCATGTAGATAGTATAGGTCGGACTAGATCCTGGTCTCCTAGTGTTCCGCCTCCTCAAAGGTACTGCCTGTTGCTATAACAAAAATCCTTGCTCTTTCATTGTTACTTTGAATTTCACATTTTTAGGTTGAACTGTTTCCTGCCTCAGTTTTTGAATACAGAATCTTTTGGAGAAATTCTTATTTTACTTTTTGTTTTAGCAGCATATAACTTTTACCCAAGTTTCAACACATGCGCACGCATCCATTTTTTTAACATTACAGAAGGTTGGTTAATCACATGGCTTATTCAGTGAAGAAACTCAATGTGCTCAAAATTGTGTATGATAGGTTTTCTTCAATGTCTTCTTTACTGTTATCAGTTGTCATTGTTGCAGGTGACATTTCACTTTGTGGTTATACTGCTTTGTTATTATGGTTGATTACCTATGTACTTTTGTTTAACCTTTGTAAAACTTTCTAATATCTGCAAAATGGCGTCTCCAACTGGTAAGAATATATGTTCTCCTGTCTTAACCCAACCAATAGGCAACAAGCATACAGTTGGACTCTTTAAAGGTAGATAAGTAAGAATGAGCACATCATTGGTTACCGATAGTAATGGCACATTGCAGAGCTCAAAGAAAGATGCCTCCGAATTGTTATTTCATGGGGAATGCAATAATTTGTCAGGGGAGGTGACCGCTCCTCTTCAAATCTACTCTATCTGAGCTAAACTAGACACGCAGTCAATGCTATGAAGTCAACTTCTAATATTCTTCTATCTTGGACTTTTGAGATGTATCTAACTCATTGTCCACACAAGGTAGGGTTTGCTGTTTTCTGTATCAGGAACAAGCTTAGCTTGTCAACAAAACAAAGTATGGCTTCTGAAAACTCAAAATTACCAGTTCACATTCCACAACTGTTCAGAAAGAAGATCATCCCAGCTCACCCACATGAAGTGCCTCTTATGATACAGTGCATGGAGTTCACTTTGACTGGAGTACAAGGTCTACCCAGCACTTGCATCCAAAATTGAATCCTAAAACATAAAAATCCTCTCGATAGGAAATAGTAAACAGAAAAGAATGCTTACGCGTTTCAGATTCTTATTCCTAGTTGAAAGTTGTGTGGTTGCTACTTCATATTAAAGAGGACCTTTCACATCCTCGTAATGGCAGTAGGCCTTTACAATCGCCACTTCACTGCAATCAGTGCCATTATCTTTGTTCCAAATACTTGTGAATTGTTAGGTGTCAATAAAACGTCAACTCATTGTCACTAAGTGATGGAGATCACCCACCTGACAATTCACTAGTATCGAGTGCTGAAACTAACGGCATCGGTTGGGGGAAGGACCTAGAAGAAAAAGGAAAACAGTGACGGAACCATCGAAGAAGAGGCTCTAAAGGAATGGCGACAGTTTACATTCTGTGAGATCCTCTTTATGTCAGTTTTTAATGTTTTTTGGAATACAATTTGATGCCACCTTGCCAAGCAGGTGAATGAACTTGTCCTTCCCATTCTGTAACACGTAGACCTCAGTTTTAGTAGATGTCCACAAACGTGGCTCTACAGATATCTCTTACTACACACATGTTAGTTTCCAGTACTTCTCTCTCTCTCGAGGGGATTCATCTACACAAATCATATTGTACAAGAAAGTTAGAAAATGGCCTTGGGCTTGACAATTCCACGCCATGCGAGCCATCAAAACCATTATTCTTCAGCATCATACTACTGCCAGATCAAGAGATGCTGCACAATATCCTTTGCTTTGTGGGAACTAATACGGCAATGGTGGAACTGAATTCGTAATCTCCGATCTGATCGTAAGGGGGTTTGGAAGGAAAATAAAAAAATTCTAATTAGCTTGAAAGGCTAGAATTATAGAGACCATTGGCACAGTCTGGTTAGTATTTATGATACATGTGGTATGTAATATGTGTTTATGTAGTACTATAGTGTTAGGTAATGTCCTATAGTAAACTGTATGTCCTGCTTACTATGGACCCTGGTTGCTAAGGACAGGATGCAGCCACACAATATTTTTTCTTCATTTTCTTTTTAATGTTAATTTTATGCACATTTTCATGTTTTTGGCCCCTTACAAGGGTTTGTGTAGAAGGCTGAGAAGGTGATGGATCTGAATCTACTCACAGAAACATATCTAGGCACAAGTCATAAGATCATACACATACATGTCTAATATTCATTTTCTCACCTCATTTCATTGAATGGCTACAGTGTGTCTCAATAAATGCCTATTATAGCCTATTATACCATGTCAGGTCCCTGACATGTTCTGGGAATGGAGCAGGAATGTGGTGTGCTGAAAAATTAAGTGGTCTCTGTATGTCCTTTCTATAATGCAGGATATTAGGGCAGTTTAAAGGAGTTATACCATTTGGACATTGATTAGGAGACCCCTATAGATGGGCCGATGATGCGTTCCTTCTTTGCTGGGGCCATCACAAAAATGTTCAGTTTGTTGGGGTATCACGATAGGGTAGACATTGGAATCAGCAGTCTCCTTCTCAGGACTCCCCACTTTGAGACAGAGTTTATTGCTCGGGCTTATTCAGTCCATCCATATATTGCATGAATGGAAGGTATATTTGAATTGCCGCATGTTATACTACATTTCCGCTATAGCAACCGCTGTAGAGCAAAAAGGCCAACAGCAACTTCCTAGCGGTTTTCTAGGGATCTTAGTGGCAGGATCAGCTGTGATGAGACAAGTCTTTAAAGGCTATCCTTCGCCAGTGATACAACATGACATTACTTCCTAATAAAGAGATCTAAAAACATTTTAAAGAAGCAGTCAGAGGCCCTTCTGCCACATTAGAAGACACCAGTGTTACTATACAGCACATGGTAGATGGAGACTGTTACAGATTATGCAATTCAGCCCCCAAATGTATACAGTGATAGTACCCCACAATTGTCCCCCATTGGTATATAATGCTCCTCCATCCCCTATAGTGCCAGTATATATATATATATATATAGTATAATGTCCCCCGTAGTACCAGTAAATAATGCTCCTCCATCCCCCCCTGCAGTGCTAGTATATAATGCTGTCCCCTAGTGCCAATACATAATGCTCCTTCACATAGTGCCAGTATATAATGCTCCCCCTTATTGCCAGTATATAATGCTGCCCCCCCAGTGCCAGTATATAATGCTCCCCCACAGTGCCAGTATTTTATGCTCCCCCCCTTAGTGCCAGTATATAAGGCTCCCCCCCCAGTGCTAGTATATAAGGCCTATGAGGCTGACTGGCCGCATATGTGGCCATTATTGCGCCCCCATCATGAGTAGCGAGGGGGCGCCCTACCCGTCGTCCCGGCCCTGGCTTATACCACAATTTATTTTCATCCTTGTCTACTGTTAAAGTTGGATGGTCCGAGGAAGGTGTGGGATCAGACCAAAACATTACAGCAAGGGCTGACTGGGAACTTAAACGGGCCCTGGTAAAAAACTAAAAGTGGTCCCATGTCATAGGAGTGCACAAGTTGGCAGGAGGCGAGGGCAACTCAAGTAGAGGTCTGCAATACCACAGTGCAGCACATAATACCACCCCAAGAAAACCAAATACCACAATGCAGCACAAAATACTGCCCCAGCAGAACCAAATACCATGGTGCAGCACAAAATACCTCCCTAGAAGCAGCCCCTGTGTCATGGGGCAGAAAGCCATCTAAGGACACCTGCAGCCGCCGGTCGGGTAAATAAGTACACAACGTTCCCAGCATTAATTATTGCTAGGAGCACCAATTGTTATGTACCTGGCTGGCAGCCGAGAGAAGGGCTTGGACATCAGCCCACCAGGAAGTTTCCCTGTAGGGTCTATGGCCAGTCCGCCCCTTCGATACAGTCTGATATTTGTGGACAGCTTCCAATAAATTTCCATCCATGTGATGTGGCCATCACCTTTGAGTGAATCCTACCTGTCAACCTGCCATCGGAGTGACGTGCAACCATTACATGATATTGTTGAGAGGCTGTCTCCAGGTTGTAGATGATAATTACTCTGGAATTGACAAGCTTCCCTTTTTTTCAGTAGGAGTTTGGAACAGGGACCAAGAGCAACAAGATCTGGCCCTGCACATTACAATTACATGGGCAGAGTGGAAAGACATCGTGTATTAGATAACCACTACTCCCCAGACAGAGAAAGGTAACTAAAGAACATAGTAGAGGCCTTGAATAGAGAATATACTCAATTGACAGTGAGGGCTAGAGGTTAAGTTCAATAGATCTGACCAGACCTTCTATGATTGTTCTGTCTTTATCTCTTGTACAAATGTAGCAGAGCTGAGATTACCAGTTGTAGCAGTGCTGAGATTCTCATTGGTGCAACACATTGTTATATCTTGTTTTAACATATATGTCATTTTATATAGGACAGGAGGTAAAACTGATCAAGCGGTAAATGATGTTCTGCTACATCTGTACTTTTTGCTCCATGTTCCCACTACCCAGAACAGACCATGATGTAGACAGCACTGTTTATGAGTTTTTGCTCCTCATCTGTACAGAGTAGGTTGTCTGAGAGATATCCTTTGAACCAGCTGGATCACCACAAGGAGAACCATTACCTTCCAAGAGCTGCTTCCAAGGCATCTCATCCAGTCAACTTATTGTGCACTGATGAGGAACAAAAAGTCAGAAACATTCCTGTCCACAGGTGGTGTCTCTGGTTTAGCTGATAACGATAGTTATGTTTGAAGTCTTTTTAATGGGTTGGATATTGACATCCAGCCTATATATAGGTGGCACTAGAAAGACAGTTTTCTTCCTTCTGGAGGAGGGCTCATTTGCATACATTTTCCCAGGGAGCGTTACCTGTAAGTTTCCATACACCAGATGGATCTCTGCCTGGAGAACCACCACCTACCAAGAGTATGCATAGCACATCGATCTATTAATGTAAAAAGAAATATTTGCATTACATAGGGATAGCAATAGTGAGTTTTGCATCACAGAGGCAGGCATTGTGAAGACCAGGTTTGGATTAATTTCATATTGTGATGTGATTTCCAGTAAATTGATGGAAATCATTTGCTTAAAGGGGTTGGCCTATCTTACACATCGCTACATGTCGCTAAGATATGCCACCAATGTCAGATGTGTGTCCCACCTCTGGAATCCGCACGTGTCTGTAATATAGGCTCCCCAAAGTGAACGAGGGTGCGCCATGCAAGTGCGGCCATCTTCCATTCACTTTTATGTTAGAGCCGAGCGCCAACTCTTTACAGAACTCTAATAGACTTGAATGGAGAGCACTCCGTGCATGCGCAGTACACTCTTCTTCACTTTGGGGGCCCTGTTCTAGAGATAGATGTGGGTCTGAGAGATGTTGCCCACACCTGTCTGACATTGGTGGCATATCCTAGCGATATGCTACCAATGTGTGAGATGGACCAAGCCCTTTAATTACTGTGCCTGCCAATGGGCTGCACCTTTGAAGGGTTAGTAACCCGCCAGGTAAATTTAGGTCCTATTAGATATATGCAGAATAGTGTTTTTACTAGTTGTGCAAGAGAAAGATACACTGCCTGTCCCAAAAAAAAGTCGCCACCTGGATTTAACTAAGCAAATAGTTCTGAGCCTCCTATTCGGTAATTACTGCATGGCGATTATCTTTCAGCTGGAAACAAGTTATTTAACCCCAACTGGGGCAATGAGCTGCTTCTCATTTCTTAAACAACCATGCCGAAAGACACATCTCGTGGTCGTGGAAAAGATGTTACTCTGTTTGAGAAGGGTCAAATCATTGGCATCAAGCAGAGAAACATCTAAGGAGATTGCAGAAACTACTAAAATTGGGTTAAGAACTGTCCAACGCATTATTAAAAACTGGAAGGATAGTGCGGACCCATCGTATTTGAGGAAGAAATGTGGCTGGAAAAAAATCCTAAATAATCGTGATCGGCGATCACTTAAATGTTTGGTGAAATCAAATCGAAGAAACTCAGGGCTTGTTTAATAGTGAAAGTAAGAGCATTTCCACACGTACAATGCGAAGGGAACTCAAGGGATTGGGACTGAACAGCTGTGTAGCCGTAAGAAAACCACTAATCAGTGAGACAAACCAGAAAAAGGCTTCCATTTGCTAGGGAGCATAAAGATTGGACTCTGGAGCAATGGAAGAAGGTCGTGTGGTCGGATGAGTCCAGATTTACCCTGTTCCAGAGTGATGGGCGCATCAGGGTAAGAAGATAGGCAGATGAAGTGATGCCCCCATCATGCCTACCTCCTACTGTACAAGCCTGTGGGGGCAGTGCTATGATCTGGGGTTGCTGCAGTTGGTCAGGTCTAGGTTCAGCAACAGTATGTGCTCCAAGAATGAGGTTAGCGACTACCTGAACATACTGAATGACCAGGTTATTCCATAAATGGATTTTTTCTTCCCTGATGGCACGGGCATATTCCAAGATCATCGGGCTCAAATTGTGAACGAGTGGTTCAGGGAGCATGAGACATCATTTTCACACATGGATTGGCCACCACAGACCTTAACCCTATTGAGAATCTTTGGGATGTGCTGGAGAAGGCTTTGCGCAGTGGTCAGACTCCACCATTCATCAATGCAAGATCTTGGTGAAAAATTTATGCAACAATGGATGAAAATAAATCTTGTGACACTGCAGAAGCTTATGGAAACAACGTCACAGCGTATGTGTGCCGTAATCAAAGCTAAATTTGGTCCAACAAAATATTAGAGTGAGTGACCTTTCTGTTTTGGAGGCGACTTTTTTTTTTGGACAGGCAGTGTATTTTATGTGGATTTTTAGACTTAGTTTGTTACTGTAAATGTCCCCCTGTAATGTCTGGAGTGAACCAGAACTATTTGACTGCCAGGTCATTCATTTCTTTTTACATGGGCCAGTATTCATTTCTCAACATTGATCACTCAGCAGGTGCATTTACTTGCAGCAATCTTTACTTTTGTATGGGGAGGAACAATCATTACTACAATCATTCATCCCCATACAGTTTCATTGTTTGTGAGCAACAAGAAACATGCAATTGATCAACAAATTTTTGGGTGACCTTGATCAAACTAGGGGCGACTACTTATGTCTAAAACCTATGGAAGCAGCTCTTTATTTAACATTATTAACTCAATTGTTTCTAATTGAGTAATAAGTAAAAGCGAGCCAGTGGGGCTAGTTTGCAATAATAGGAGACAACTAGCAATACTTTTTACAGCATTGTATGTAGAAAGTTTGCATAATACCATCTATAACATAAGTATTTGCGGGAAGACCGACTAGATATTTCTACAGGAATACAGTACATGAAAATGATCTCACATCTAAGAAGCTTAGACTACTGCCTGGTATTCAGATTGGAGATTCCTTCCCTCCATCCCACCTTATGTCTTATGTCTTGTGCCATCTCAAGATAAGTTACTAAATGTTGTGCTCTCTACCCCGTGCTCCTATCGTGCACATAGTGTATGCTTCTATTCATATCCTGCATTTATCGGCCATTTCAGTATCTAAATATTCTTGTTTTTATTTTTTGCCACCTCTCTAGTCATTATCTCACACTACCTCGCACCAGATTCAGTCAGTCCTTTGACCATCATCTAAGAGATCCAAGGTATATATTGTGTGTGTGTGTGTACTGTTGAGTCATCCAGATGTGGTGCCCGTGCTCATGCCGTATGCCCGAATATGAGAACATAGGTGCTGCACCCTCCTTTAGGGGTTAGGTTCTTCCTTTGTAGAAACCCTTTAGGGTAGAGCTACGTAGTCAGCTTGTGCCACAAGAAGAAAATGAAGGGATGAGATTTCTTTTGATTCGATTTGTGCTATTGTACGTCTTTCTCTAACTTTACAACAGAGAATGTGCGCAATTGTGACCAGAGCTGGAACCATCCATGGCTGGTGAAGATGATGGACTGAGTTACTCCTTGTCTTCCTAGAGGACACGATGCAAATCTTGTCTCGTGTGGCACAACTCTGTAGCTCTTGCCTATAGGATAGTTTCCTAGTATGGTTAGATTGTTAGCCCAGCATAATATATATTGACTTGAAGGAATGGTTTACTTTGGTGCATTCTCATTAGTGTTGGTTCTGCCTTTAAAATAGCTGCTTATTTACCCAGTATATATTGGCAAACCGGAGTACACATGAAATTAAAATACCATGACAAAAACAAAGGATTAAAAACACTTAAGGCTATGTATTTTTTTTAATTATTGCATTGCACTTATTTTGTGCTTCAATTTTTTTTTTCAATTGGTTATTATTAAAAATATGAAATATTTTTGTCAGTACATGGCTGACATGCTGTAGTAGCTGCCTGTGGATTTTCTGTGTTTTCCGTCATCTGGGGAGCAGACGGACTCCTTATCTCTGCTCTCTGACATTATAAACACTCATTTGAGTTCTTATCTTACTGATAAGAATATGGCTTAAATAAGTGTTTATGACCTCTTAGTAATTTAGAGATAAGGCTACGTTCACACTAGCGTTTCTATTTTCTGGTATTGAGATCCGTCATAGGGTCCTAATACCAGGAAAAAAAAAACGCTTCCGTTTTGTCCACATTCATTGTCAATGGGGACAAAACATAACTGAACATAACGGAATGCTCCAAAATGCATTCCGTTCCCATACCGGAGAGCAGCATGCTGCGGTTTGCTTTCCGTCCTGGGATGCGGAGCAAAACGGATCTGTCATGACCCACAATGCAAGTCAATAGGGACGGATTCATTTTCTCAGACACAATCTGACACAATGAAAAACGGATCCGTCCTCCATTGACTTTCAGTGGCGTTCATGACGGATCTGTCTTGGCAATGTTAAAGATAATACAACCGGATCCGTTCATAATGGATGCAGATGGTTGTATTATCGGTAAGGAACCGGATCCAGCAAAAACGCTAGTGTGAAAGTAGCCTTAGGGTTATTTGATGACCGGCACAAAGTAAAAGCGAAAGTACCAGTTACACAGCTAGAAAAACAGTTTGTGACAGAATGGTTCAATGTTTTTAATAAAGGCCAATTAAAAATAAGATTTTTAGCCAAAAATGAGTAAAATGCAATCATAAACCAAAATTGCCTCCAAAGGTGTACATAGCCTTTAAAATACACAAAATTCATGAGGAGTGTCAGTTTATAAATGACAACTCTAAAAACCACAGCACATGGTACTAATAAAATCATGGTATTTCTATTATTGGGTACCTGGTTTGCACAAGAGGCACCTGGGGGTGTTCTGAACTTTTTGTAATTCCTGCTATTTATTAACTTATCAGTGCCTATACCCAGTAGACATCAGTGGGTACACTGGTATAAAGGCTTCCAGTAGGCACTGTGTGTGGTTTTGTGATTTTGCAGTGATTCCACTTTTAGAGCAAGGATAATGAGTTCAATGTCCCGTCTCTTGCTAGCACGGATCACCCCATGTATCCTATCTTTTGTGAAGATGCTATCCGATTGCTGCGTTCCCGTAAGATGTGCCGTACTTATTCTGAGGGTGCTTACAATGATCTTGAGAGGTATACTTGATGTGGACTATAGACCAATACCCCCATGCTGTGTGCACTGGTATATGTGGCTCCTCATATATATGTGTATGCACACAGTAGTTTAGATTCTTGTGCATGGAGTTTTTGCATGTTTGGTTTTAGTAATTCTTGCCGTGTTATCCATTGACATCCTGATCCTTTGTAATTGTCACCTATCCACAGTATACAGTAGTACAGTATACAGTAGTTTATAAATGCCTGATTGCTGGGTCCCCCATCAAGTACTGAAATAGCAGGCCCCATTCCTTTTCGCTGCACGCATGGCCTCTCCATTCAATGTCTATAGAACACTCAGCTGTCTTCTTTAGTCCCATAGATATTACATGGAGCTGCACCATGCATGATAGACCACCACTGTGTTCAAACTCTTTCTCTTGCAGTAAAGAGGAATAGGGGACTCAGGTGATCCCAACATTCGGACCCCTAGTAGTCAGACACTTTTCAATTGTTCTGTGGAGAGAGAATTTAACCATTGGTTTGTGTTTGAAAGGAGTGATGAATAAGACTGTTCATACACAAGTAGGCTTTCTACCACTGGTCCCATCAGGGTTTCCATCACCTTTCATGGCAAAAACATTGCAACATGCCTACACTTCATATATATCCAGCTGAAGCTAGGGTTCCTTCACCTGGGTCAAATATCCAGCACACTGGTGGAGCTCTCTATATACATAATGCAGCCATAGAAGAATGGCTTGTTTATATCACATCTGGCAGAGAGCACCTTGGACACATGCCTTGTGAGCCCCATTAGCTATGCCCCTAGCTATATCGAAGTGTCTAGTATACCCAATTATCTAAATGATAGGAGTTCTTGAGGACCAAAACATTTCTGTAGACCCCAAAATGTAATACAGTGGTTACAGCCACAATGGGTCAACCAATATGTGTCTTGCAGCCACCTCTTGTATCCGTGCCCACAGTGGGCTACATCTAACTCAGCTACTTAATATACCGGCTGCTGTCCTCCACTGACAGTACCGTGCATATCATGAATGATGGACAACCACTGTTGTGAAAGCTTATACCCCCTGCAGGAGGAAAAAGTCATTCAGAGTTGAAAGGTGCAATGCTTAGTTGAGGGCTTCTACCGCTTCATTACAGCTATCAGTGGGGATCTCAAGACCCTTTAAATAGTCTGAGCTATCACTATGACATCAGAAGTTTTTAAAATAGCCTTGACCAGCAGTTCTGTGCCCTTTGGCTGCTTTCACATCAGTGCTTTAGGTTTCCGTTCTTCTGCTCCGTTTTAGGAATGGAGTTCAGGAGAAGATTTTTGTAGCGGAGACAAAAGTTTTGCATACAGGACTTTTCTCTCCGCTAGAAAATTGCTCCCCAGAACGGAAACCTAACGAATGCCATTATGGTCAATTGGGTTATTTTTGTTCTTCAGCACAGAAGAATGGAAACCTAAAGCGCTGATGTGAAAGCAGCCTTTCTCTGCACCCACTTTCCATTACCCCCTCACACCTGTACCAGACCTAGGACCATATAGCATTACGAAGACTTTGTAAATAGGCTTTCACAGTGTGTGATTAGAAAAGACGGATAGATGAGATACAATGCCTCTGTAGAATACGTCTAAACATATCAAAAGAATTCAGCCTTTTGTTCTGTATTTAGGAGAACTAGTCAAGAGAGACGAGTGCCTAATTCACATTGCAGTGAACCTGCCCCTTCTCCTGAAAGGTATTTGCACCAGCACTGTAGACCTAGTCATTAGCTAGTTTCATGCATAGTACTTGAAGATCAAGATGTACCATATTTATGACGCAACGTGGGCCACTATGATAAATCTGGAGCATCTTCTGCCTGCTTGGTCTAGTTTTAAGTGTAAATTTAGGATAGTAATAAACCTTCCTCGTTGTTTTCTAGCCATACTTTTTTCCCATGAGATATTATCTAGGCTTTAATTGTATCCCCTCTGCATCCTCCGTACTGCTCCATAAATTCATTGGTGCTATATAAAATACATCTTCACTACTTCCATATTGTTGCAGACTGAATTTACAGCTAGGGCATGTATGGAAATATTGGGTATTTTTATGAAGGAGGCTGTATCCTCCAGAAAACCCCTTTTCAGATTGAATGTGGTCAGTTTTTTAATTATCCTCGAGGCGTCTAGCTTAAGGAACCCCCTGTGATCAGGGGATTCACCGGGTTTTCACTGAAGGAGGCTGCAGCCAGTCAAACATCACATTCAGTGAGCATGCTGGCCATACAAATGAGCGATACATGGATGGGCCAGGTCTGCCAGAGCAAGAGCCACTGTGAAGGGACTCACCTCTATGACATCCGTTTGCCTGTAATATATACCATGTTTACCAACATTTAGAATGCCAAATTCTGGACATTTAAGCTCCTCCTATAGGCAATAACAAAATGGCCTCTTTTGGGGAGGGTTTTTCCAAATCCCGGCCATTTGGCAGACCGGTTTCCAGAATTGTTGGCAAGCATACATAACAGAACATATAGAAAGGTTATGTTGTCAGAGAGGGCCTTTTAATATGAGGCACAGGTAAGTAGAGAGGAGCAAGTTAAAAACGATCTTCTCTACTAAATCTCTGAAATCGGAATTACTCACATTTGCTCCAGATCTTGAACTCTTGAATCCGTTTTACAATTTCTCTGCTTTAAGCAAGGCCAATCATTTGTACAATGCAGTATTAGTGCTATAATTTTAGATGGGTCTGTGGAGTCAAGTGGATGTTTTATTAATTCCAAAATATAAAAGATCAGATTATGGAAAAGGTGGCAGTTGGCCCAGACCCTCCACTGCCTAGAGACTTCCACAAAAATGTATTCTCTACCGCCTACAGGCCTTCACAAAATTGTGTTCTCCACCTCCTAGAGGCCTCCAAAAAAAATGTATTCTCCACCACCCAGAGGCCTCCACAAAAAATTTATTCTCTACCACCCAGAAGCCTCCACTAAATTGTATTCTCCACCACCTAGAGGCCTCCACAAAATTGTAATCACCACCTAGAGTTCACCATAAAAATGTATTCCCCTCCTACAGGCCTTCACAAAACTGCATGCTCCACCACCTAGAGGCCACCACAGAATTGTATTTTCCACCAACTAGAGGCCTCCAGTAGCACATTTAATATGTCTGTATCATTGTATTACAGGTTTGGTCTGTAGGATAAAGCTCATTGTTTTATCAAGGCTTTCCTTCTAGACGGGCAAATATGCACTTCATTGTCCTAACCCTTTATTTAAATACCCTGGAAGGCGGAAGGATGTCCTATCACCCTGTACCCCAGCTTTCTTCTTGGTACGCCCATAGTGCAGTATCCATATCTTCTCCTCCGCTCGCCCTATTCTGGCAGACTCGAGCCTTTCTTGTATTACATGGATGGCCGTTCATCTGAATGACCGCTATGTAATGCTACACTTTACAAATTTGTGTCTGGCTGTGGCTTCCCCAAACAAAATCAGACATTTGCTGAGAGTGGATGTTGGGTTGTTCAGCTGACCTCCACGGCAGCCGCATTTTGAAAGTGCCCTGTCTTTAATGAGACAACCCCTTTAAGAGGGATTTATTAAACAACCTTCGTCCCTTTTCTATTATAAGTCATACAGAGGTAATAGAGGGTGTCCAATATTCAGCTCTTAGTATGCAATTTTATATCTAAAGAAAAACAAAAAATCCATAATCTCTATAAACTGCTGGAAAAGTGGTGTTCAGTACTATGCTGCTTAGAGTCACTTTTATCATTTTGAGCCATTTCATGTTGATGTTTTGTTTGACGTTTTAACACTTTTTATTTCTCATTCTGGCTGCATGGTAAAGGTTATACAATGGTGCAAGTGCGTGGGCAGATCATGTAGTCAATGGTTCAGCTGAGTCCCCAGGGTAAGTACAGAGTAGTGTGATAATAGAAAGCAGTAGATGCAAAAATAACTTTTAGGGGGGTTTTATGGAAACGGGTGCAAATGGAACAGGTGTTGTCTGTACTAGCCAATCAGATGTTGCCATCAATTCTGGGGCACAGTCACCAAACCTGCTTGTTTTTAGTTGCCTATACTTGTGCATGGTCACACTACTTACACAAATAGCCCCTCCTTTCTTCTACCACCTGCGCGCTGTGTTTTTTACAGTATATTTAGGCATATACACAAAATTAGCCTTATAGCTGGCTGATATACAGGTATCCCCTTAGGTGTATTTATTGTATAGAATACGTTGTATCACCCTTCACAGCTAGAGCTCTGTTCACACCTGTGTTGGAGCCTCCATCACAGTTTACATGACAGTATGTGGAAAAAATAGCGCAGAATGAGCACAGTTTTTTTTTTTCTGGTGAGGCAACGGACACCACAACGGAACCCGACAGACCCCATTATAAGTCAGTGGAGTCGTTCAGGCACTGTTGGTGTCTGCTGTGTGATGGATCGGTTGAAGCTTAAAGGTGTTTTGCCGTGATTGATGTAAAAAATATGAAATTCAGACATCGTATAGCACATGACAATCTCTTTCCAACAAAGTTAGAACCAGCTCCATATTTCACATAGAGTCAGAGATGTCCCAATTCATTGCTCCCATTGTTCTGCTGGATTTATTTGAGGCTGGCAGCCCTGGGGGTGTGTCCTTCCTCAGGGTGTGTGTCCTTCCTCAGGGGGTGTGTCCTTCCTCAGGATGAGTGTCATTTCGGCTGCAGCTTTTTCCCTGTAACTGCCACAGTTTATAACAGAAGATATGGCTGATGGCCGTTGAAGATTTAAACTGAGCGTGTGCGACCACCTTAGAGAGGTGGAAGGAGAAATGAGGAAAAGAACAAACAGCAGGTGGTGCTATACTTGAATAACTAAGTGGCTGTACTACATTTTTAATTACAGGCAATCAAATCCATGTGCCGGTTTGAAAAATGTAGACTATTTCTCATGGCACAACCCCCTATAGATTCTGTTTTCTGCTCCTATGACACAACAGAAAATGGAATTCACAACATAGTATCTTCACTGCATTCATAACCAGTGAGCTGCATTACAAGACACACCTATGGACAAGAGTGGCTCTGTGTATGATGGGTTCCTTAATTTAAAGGGATCTTATTTTGTAGGGCCGGTATGACATGAATTAGACAGAATGTGACTCTGTTCCCCCTTCCGTCAGAATCTGTTTCAGGAGTTTTTCAGACTTGACAGACTTGCTCTTCTTGTAGCGTTATTTTTTTCTGTAAAAAAAAGTGCCTTTAAACAAGCGCCAATCGACTTATATCGGCACTGCCCTGATTGTTCGGTCTACAGGGATGAATATCTTCAGAATAAGTTGTGCAAGATAATTTTATGGTTAATATTCTTTATGATAATCGAATAGGACCTTCTTCCGAATCCCCTTAAAGGGGTTATCCCATCATGATGATCACTGTTACATCTGTTAATGATTTGACAGTGATCATTTTTGTAAATATATTTGATTAACAAATTCCCACCGTTTAGGATAAAATTCATCCCCACTTACCTCATTGTTGTCATTCGGTCTCCCCTGGTTACGGTCTTCTCCGGAATCCCGGTGGCCGCGCTTGCGCAGAAGACTTTTCTCCCAGCCGGGCCGCTCGCTGTCCTGAACGCGCACGCCACTGCGCATGCGCGATGGTGACTTCTTCCTGGCCAGAATAGTACAGAGCCGCCCCCAGCCAGATGAAGCCCGCCCCCAGCCAGAATCCAGGAAGTGAACAGCGCGCTGGCAGCAGGTAAGTATAAAAAGGCGAAGTGGGATAACCCCTTTAAGTGTTCTTATTTTCAGTGCAATATTGTAGCATTTACTCCAGGCTTCAATTGTCTAGGCAGCCATTTTTTTTAAAGAAGTTTCTATCTGCAAATGGTGATGGTAGAAATTTTGTCAACAGAACCAATATTCATGGGAATGCAACCTATTATTTTTCGGATAACAATGAAATCATTGAATTGTGTTGTGATTGTAAGTAACAAGGGCCTACTTCAAGAGTTTTTGATGATCTTAAAAGAAAATAGTCACTAGGACAGGAACCCTTAGGCCTCCTTCACACGGGCGTCACGGATTTTGTCCGGATGCGTTGCAGGTGCATTGCGGCAAACCCGTGCGCGTAGGTACGCAATTTCAGTCAGTTATGTCTGCGATTGCGTTCCGTTGTTCAGTTTTTCCCACGCCAGTGCAATGCGTTTTGCACGCGCGTGATAAAAAACTGAATGTGGTACCTAGACCCGAACCCGGACTTCTTCACTGAAGTTCAGGTTTGGGTTAGGTGTTCTGTTGATTTTATTGTTTTACCTTCTAATGGAAAATAATAGCATTCCTAATACAGAATGCTAACTTAAATGTCCGTTGAAGGGTTAAAAAATAAAAAAATTAACTCACCTCATCCACTTGATCACGCAGCTGGCATGGTCTTCTACCTGCAGGACCTGCAAAAGGACCTTCGATGACGTCATTGCGCTCACCGCGTGGTGAGCGCGGTGACGTCAGCAAAGGTCCTGCTGAATGAAGATAGAAGACGATACCGGCTGCGCGATCAAGTGGATGAGGTGAGTTTATTTTTTTTTTTTTTTAACCCCTCAATGGACATTTTAGTAAGCATTCTGTATTAAGAATGCTATTATTTTCCTTTATAACCATGTTGGAAGGGAAAATAATACAGGGAATTGACTTTAATGGGGTCCAGGGTTGCTCATCTCTATTTACTAACATCACCTCCCTAGCAACCATGCGTAAAAATCGCACCGCATCCGCACTTGCTTGCGGATGCTTTGCGATTTTAACGCAGCCCCGTTCATTTCTATGGGGCCTGCGTTGCGTGATCAACGCAGAATATAGAACCTGCTGCAATTTTCACGCAACTCACAGTGCTGCGTGAAAAACAATGCTCATGTACACATGAATGGGGCAGGATTCAGTGCGGGTGCAATGCGTTCAGGTCACACATTGCACCCGCGCGGAATACTCGCCCGTGTGAAAGGGGCCTTAGACAAGGGCATGTGCTCCTGTCCCAATTAATCATGAAATCTTATTTCACTAGAAGGCAGCTGAGATGATAAATCGAGGGGGTCACCTTTTAAAGACTATAATTTTAAAAAGTCTCCTCATGTTGGGCATCTGTGGAGGGTGAAATAAGTTTTAACTATTTATAATCTCACATTTTTATTTTAGAAACGACTTACATGTAAAATTTTAACTTTAGAACCCTTCCAACAAGAGGCAGGCAGGTACTGTAAAGCCAGTGGAGAACAGGAGTTTGAGCTAAGGTTGGCCACCTATTACTTATCAACTCCATCTGTCCTTGGCCACTGCAATGTTAGTAAATGAAGGGGAATAATCAGCCAGAGGCTCATGGGTGGGACAGAGAAACTCCTGGTCCTTCATGTCCTAAATTAGGAGGGACAAGGGAAAGAGCCAACTAGAGGACCATGCTGCCAATTTTGCATTCATTTGTATGCAGAGAGAAAACAAGCACCAGGTCCTTCATACCGTAGATGGAAATTTTGTGCTTTAAACCAACACCAACGTAGGTTGAAATTTTTAAATAAAGTCTCTTTTTTATGTTTGACTCTACTCCCACTAGTTCCTCAACTTAGACATCTACCCAACAAATCAGGTTAATGAAGGAAGATGTCTAATTTGTAGTCTTCCACCAACTTCTGAGTAATCATTGCAGGTCAATGATCTCACAAACCATGGGACTTCTTCTCCAGTAAGAGGATGGTACAACACTCTAACTCAAAGTGAATTTTTTTTTAACCATTATTTGTAATTGACTACAAGAAAAACTATAAGGACTGGCACATTTGCCATCTTGTGTGAGTATTGTTCATGCGGAGAGCAAATGCAGAATTGATTTTAGGATTTTTTTTTTAAAATTACATTCACACAATTTTTTTTTCAATTAATTAATTAATCAAATAAGCCGTTGTCTGCAAGTAGAATGAAATGTAACTCTGTAGCACAAAAACTGCTGAAAACTTTTAATAAAAAGCAGTCATTCAAAAATTGCCACGAAGGAGATCATAGCCTTTGAATGCCCCTTACATGCTACGTTTTTTCCACCATGACTTAATTGGGAAAAGTACCAGTGTTTACTTATGAACCTTAAAGGGGTCATCTGAGTTAAATAAAAACTTGGGCAGCAGCTTGAAATAAGACAAAAGTAACAAAAGAAGTTATAGTCCTTTTCACTCTGCTGCTTCCAGCGTCGCGCTCTGGTCCTACACCACTGATATCTTCCTGGCTGCTGCGGTGACGTTCCATGCACACAAGTCAACTTGTGCAGTGAACCAGTTGATCACTGCTAAAAGGGTTAATATCTACTATTAAGGGTTAGAGTACTTTCCATGCTTTGAATATGATTCCAAGAGCTGACATGGGAAAACAACTTATTCCATTCACTGCACAGCCCCAGGGAACATTGGAGTGAGGACAACCACTACAACTCTTATCAGTGCCACCACTACCACTCCTCTCCCAGCTCTCCCCCTGCAGATGCTACCCAATCACTGGCTTCAGCAGTATATGGGACACAGGGTGGATAAAAATCAATGATTTTTTTTAAAAAAATCAAAAAAATCTGATTTTTTTTTATTTAAATCAGATTTTTTTTGATTTAAATCTGATTTTTTAATATAAAATGCTTTTTGAGGAAAATATATTACCATCCAAAGATTATTTCATTATGAAATAAAGATTACTTTTTTAATTATGTAGAATAAGGCTGTATATGTTTAATTTTTTGTTAAATTCCATTAATCCATTCACAATGTCATGCTCTTCCAGAGGTTTTTGTAAGATTACTGGGTAGTTTCTCTGCCTACAAGATATTATCACAGATGCTTGGTTTAATTTTGGAGTTCTCAAAACTGAATTTATAACATGAAAAGAGTTGAGAAAAAGATCTTAATCCTAACTTCTACAAACCTATAAATACAGAATCAACCCCTTCAGTGCTAAGTTTAAAGTTCAGTGAATAGAATATAAACAATATTTTTCTGATTGTTTGGAGTGGAATAGATCTGCACAAGAAGAAAGTGAAACTAAGTGTAAGGAGGAAAAGGCAAGCAGACAAGGAGTACTACAAAATGAAAGTGAAACTTTCTGAGCACAGTACTGCACAGCCACAGACAGACAAGTCTTTGGATCTTTTTGTGTGTATGACCTGAGGTTTATCAAATTCTTTCCTTGGAGGAAAAAAACTATAATGGCAGCAGGCCGTAAAAGAGACCCAGTTTGGCAATATTTTAATGAAGTTCCTTTACCTATCGGTAAGGCAGGCATGCGTGCAAAATGCAAACACTGCAACAAACATGGATGTTTAAGCAAATAACATGCTGTAATGTTATTGTTTCAGTTGAATAAATCCTATTTAAATTGTTATTATTAAGGTAATGATTATTTTTCTCCTTCCTAAGTACAACAGAAAAATTGTCCAAATATGAATCTTTATGTAAAAAAACTATGATTTAAATCAAGCCTTACTGACTAGTGATTTAAATCGTGATTTAAATCGGTTTGATTTAAATCAAATCCACCCTGATGGGAGATCACAAATGTGGCCAGTGATTGTCTGCAGCAGTGACTTAATGTGCACGGATGGTCACCGCAGCGTCGGAGAGGACCAGAGCATGACACTAGAAGGGGCAGGGGAGAAAAGTGATGAGTATTGCTTCTTTTGTTATTTTATTACATTGCTGACCAAGTTTTTATTTAACTCAGATAACCCTTGCACTTTGATTGTCCTGCACTTTGATCTCTTACATTTTTGTTAAAATATGTTTACCGTGAACTTCCATGTGAATTTTGGCATGGTGAGTGCTGCGGCCTCCTTTCAGATTATCAGCATACCAGCTCCGTCCATTGGATAGTGGTATTGAAGCTAAGCCACGATCAATTGAATGGGACTGAGCTGCTCCAAGGCCATGTGACCGATGAGCATGACGTCACCGGCCTAGGAATAGGCCGCAGCCCTCATGGAGCACCATCTTCTCTTCAGACGGCTGATTGGCTGGGGTACCAGAAGTCGTACCCCCACCAATCAGATACTGATGACCTGCTCTGAGGATAGGTCATCAGTATTAACCTTGGACTACCCCTTTAATGTTTATTGCAAGTATACAGAAGGTGGCCTAGGCACTCCATTATAGAGGACACATAAAGATCTACGTGTGACCTTGTCTTATGTACTGTACCCGCATGATCTGTAACTTGTGTCTGTGCAGTATGTATTGTACATAAGGTAAGTTGCAGTTGAGGCTTCTGCCAGGTCATTTTCAATATTGAAAAGTTTGGCACTTTTTAAGTTCTACTAATTGTATTTAACGATCAATGTGATTATGGAATATTTTATCTTTACCGTTAAATTGCCTAGAAGATGTATGATGTGCTGCTGCTCCGATAATGCCTGCGTTAACTAATTGGAGCAGGAGCTATAAAATGAGAACAATCAGAACATGTACATTATGGGGGTGATTTATCAAAACTGTTACAAAGGAAAACT
Organism: Bufo gargarizans; assembly: GCF_014858855.1. Classification (NCBI taxonomy): domain Eukaryota; kingdom Metazoa; phylum Chordata; class Amphibia; order Anura; family Bufonidae; genus Bufo; species Bufo gargarizans. The sequence goes on along the minus strand of NC_058084.1, from coordinate 52,880,259 downwards.
GACTTAGTTTTTCACAGCAACCAATCAGATTCCACCTTTCATTTTTCAGAAGCCCTTTGGAAAATGAAAGGTGTAATCTGATTGGCTGCTATGGGCAACTAAACCAGTTTTCCTTTACACCAGTTTTGATAAATCTCCCCCAATGTGTCAGTTTTTGTCCGACTTTTCTACTTGAGATTTATAATGAATATTAACATATTTCATGCTTGTTTAAAGGGAATGTATCACAAGAATGTATGAGCCCTCGGGTGAAAATGATCTTCTGGTATGTCATCGGTACATGTGAGAGACATCACATTGGTGATGTCTGATTTCTCACTAGGGCTGATTGCAGAGTTAAAAGGCTCTAGAGAGAGATCACTGCTCAGACATTTGTTGTTAGAAATCAAGACTTATCTGAATAGCCTTTTGCTCAGAACCTTTTGTTAGGGTAAGGCCACAGCGTCAGGTTTCCTGATGCAGTTTTGGAATCCAGAAGCAGGAGTGGATCATAAAAGGAGAGAAAGTATAAAGTAAAAATTTGAATTCTCCTTTTGTAAAATTAATTCCTGGTTTTGGCTTCCAAAACTTCATCAGAATAGCTGAATGTGTGGCTTTACCCCCAGATTTCCAGTATTAGAAGTCCTTGAGCAGTGTTAAATGGGTTTGATCTCCGTATAGTGCTAGTTGACTTGAACATCAGGAACACTTGCCCCAGGTCTTTTACCTAGTCCCCTAGTGTCCCGACACAATCACCACTTTTAATTGTATCTGTGTTCAATATACCGTAATATGAACAGTTCACCATAGTCGCCCAGGGCCCCATGGTGCCCAAAGTGTTTTCATAGTCAAGCACTGCCCCTACTTGCACCAAATCCCTGGTACAGAAGTCACCACAAGAAGCTGTGACTATGGATTGGATTATTTTATCTTTTATATCATTATTCTGATGAAGCTCTTGTGTAGACAGTGCTCCACCATAAAAGAAAACCGAGTAGACCAACTTTGTCTTGGTCATGATACCTGTATAAAAAAGTGAGAATCCCTTCTTTCCAAGCTCAGAACTGAGTATCAGACCTTTAGATGAGCCAAAGAAGTCAAGTATTTTAGTATCTTTTTGACAGCTTCTCGCAAGTTTAGTCTTTTGGTAACTTATATGAAGATTGGGCAATTAGGCTACTTTCACACTTGCGTTCGGGGCTCCGCTTGTGAGTTCCGTTTGAAGGCTCTCACAAGCGTCCCCGAACGGATCCGTCCAGCCCTAATGCATTCTGAGTGGATGCGGATCCGCTCAGAATGCATCAGTCTGGCACCGTTTGTCCTCCGCTCCGCTCAGCAGGCGGACACCTGAACGCTGCTTGCAGCGTTCGGGTGTCCGCCTGGCTGTGCGGAGGCAAACGGATCCGTCCAGACTTACAATGTAAGTCAATGGGGACGGATCCGTTTGAAGTTGACACAGTATGGCTCAATTTTCAAACGGATCCGTCCCCCATTGACTTTCAATGTAAAGTCAAAACGGATCCGTTTGCACTATCATTTTTTTTATTTATTTTTTTGTTCATGGTAATGCAAACGGATCCATTCTGAACGGAGCCACCGTCTGCATTAATATGAGCGGATCCGTTCAGAACGGATCCGATCGAACGCTAGTGTGAAAGTAGCCTAACACTGTCTTGTCAATTGGCCATCAAGTCAGCCAACATCAATGTTTTACTTTCATTTCTGGGTGCTTTTCTGGTGTTGATGACCTTATTATTAATAAATGTAATAATAGGCCAGTTAAACCAAACCACACTTAAATCGCCACGGATAGTTATCTTAGGTGGGTTAAGAAGAACTTCATGAGGTCCATCTGTCGTGACCATACTATGGTGGCCTTCTGAACATCATGAGGTCTATTTGTCGTGACCATACAATGGTGGCCTTCTAAACCTCATGAGGTCCGTTTGTCGTGACCATACTATGGTGGCCTTCTGAGTGCCATCAGAAATGGTCTATTAATGAATACAGAGCATCCCTAAACATTATGTTTTTTGGGTGATACATTCCCTTTTCTTTATATTTTAGGAAACATTCCCTTTTCTTTATATTTTAGGTTGGTGTGTTCTGAATGTGCAATAATATGGGAAGTAATGTTGTGTATGACGATGGCTTATTATTCTGTTTCCTTACAAAGTGTAACATGTTCCCAATTCTGATGACAGTTTTTTTGGCTGTTTTGATGATTGTTAAACGTATATTAATATTGGGTCAAGAAAAACCATGAAAACCTATAAATCTCTTCTTCCTGAAAAATATGACAGACGGTTCAACTGAGCGGCTTTTTGACTAACGTTACAGGAATTGCGAAGCGGCAGATAGACACCCATATCAAAGATCCAGGTCCACAGAACAACGGCCTGTACTTGAGCGGACCAACTGCCGCTCCCGATCCACTGAACGCCCTGACTCAAACCTCATGAGGTCGATGCCTTCATTAATGACGGGAAGATCAGCCCCTCCTTCACCTGCCTTATCGAGGTGAAAACCAACAATGGCTCAGCCTAATTCCTCTCCTTTTCCCCTTCCCTCCCCCCACAGAATCACCATTTTATTTTCCCAGTAGCTCTCCAGTCTCTTTGTCATTCTTGGCTGATCACGTCTTTAACAGTAGATACTAACGTTCCGACTGCTGGCACACTACTTATATTCTCTGCTGGATATAATGGTGTGGATGCCATTGTACGTTGTTTACTAACCGTATTGTGGTTATTTCTCATTGTTCAGGAAGCCTGGTTTTAACTCATAGAGCACCCCCCCATAACAATCATGTCTTCTATTGCAGAGTGAGAATTTTGTTTGTCCTCATCAGACATTGCTTAACCAGCGAGTTCATGTCATCATACGGTCCCTTTTTAATTTGACTTCAAAATTAAGATTCTTGCTCTCTGGTTGTAGCAGTTAATAAGTTCAGAAAGCCGTATCTTGTCTAAAGAAAGCATTTGGTACAGCTTGGAAGACGGTGCCTGGTTTCCATCTGGCCTCGGAGATCAAGCTTGCCTGGGATGTTTTCTTTCTCCAGCAGAAGATATACTTTTCAGCACTTATTAACCTATTATAAATCACTGAGGAGTTTTCAGAGGTTAGAATTGGCCACATATACATCAGATGAAGCAGAGTAGAGTCTGTTAACTTAACTGCCCTACCTAGTGATCAGATTAAATAAGAAATTCAGCTCTTCTACATCTGTCGGAAAGATCTAGAGTTTTATTTCTTCTCAAAGATCTTAAGAAAATGTTTCTTGGTCACGTCAATTCATAATGGCTTTGCTCAGAACTTTCATAGAGTGCAGGTGTATTTCCAGTCCATACATTAAAAGGGTTCTCTGGGAATTAAAAAAATGAAATACTTAAATATTACTTTATTATAAATATATTCCCAAATACCTTTCATTAGTTATAATGGTTTGTTTTGTCTGGGGAGCAGTCATTAAGAGAAACAAAAGGGCCACCATCCTATTAGTACACACAAAACCTGTCCTAATCACACAGGAGGACAAGTTACTTCACAACACTGAGCTATAGAGCTGCCTCATCCTCCTCTCTGCTCTGCTTGTCAGGGATTATGATCATGAATACAGATGATAGGATCTTCAGCTTAATCTCTGTAGGAATGGAGCTCATGAGGAGACATGAAGTACAGAGAGAAGGTGGGGATGTGGATAATGGGCAGCAGCACTTGTATGCAGTCTTCATTACCACAGTCCCACATTACCACAGTCTGTTTTGTCCACCCTCTCTGTACTTCATGTCTCCTCATGAACTCCATTCCTACAGAGATTTAGCTGAAGATCTTATCAGCTGTATTCAGGATCATAATCCCTGACAAGGTGTTGTGAAGTAACTTGTGCTGTTGTGTGATTAGGACAGGTTTTGTATGTAGTAATAGGATGGCAACCATTTTATTTCTCCTAAAGCTTGCTCCCCAGACAAAGTGAGGCATTATTAGTAAAGAAAGGTATTTGGGAATATATTTATAGTAATATTTAGGTATTTTCATTTTCTTAATTCCCTGAGAACCCCTTTAATGGAAACAGTGACAAAGCTCTTCAGCCTATTGCTTTGGCACTAACTATTCTTTGCCTTGATGTAGTAAGTTGTGTTCCTAGTTACATAGCTATGGAAAACTTTGGTTTGTGAGTGACCAATAAACATTAAAACTGAGAGAAATCTGCTCTCAGATAAGTTAGCTAGACTTAAGTTGTCTGTAGTCATAGGCTAAAGAACATTTTCGGAGGCAGATGAGCGGATGGCAGATATCACTGAGGGCAAGGTTCTGATTGTGGTTCGTGCCATTACTATCCATGGACAAGAGTGGTTCTTGCTGCTCTCTCCAACCTCTACTAATTTCCCGCTTACTTGTTAGCTAGCATCACTGGGATTACCAATTGGTAGGAGCCATATTCAGGTCCTCTTACCCAAGTAAGATGGAGCCAACCTGAGGAACCAAGAACGTAAATCTTTCCAGTCTGTCAACTTACCTGATGTGATGTATAAAGGTTACTCTGTTAAAGAGTTATACCCCTCTCAGACACTGCATCTCGCAAGGATACACCCCCCAATATCAGATATGTGCGGGTCCCACCTTTGGGACACAATGTTATCTCCAGAACGGGGCCTCCAAAGTGAAGAAGAGAGCACCGTGCATGCACAGTGCGATCTCGATCCACTTCTATGGGAAGTTCTATAGCGGTGAATGGAGAGCGCACTGCACAAGCTCAGCCATCTCTCCATTCACTGCTATGGGATTTCCAGAAATAGCCAAGCGCTGGATTTTCTAAACACTCATAGCAGTGAATGAAGGGTGGCCACGCTTGCGTGATGTGCTTTCCTTCACTTTAGGGGAGCCTGTTCTGGAGATAGGAGAAGGTGGGACCCGCACCTATTTGACATTGGTGGCATATCCCGAGATAAGACAACCCCTTCAACAGATAAATAGATATTAGATATATAGATAATAGATAGATAGATGCTTCTCCCTGCTATATGCACCTCCCATTGCCATAAACCACAAGCCGTTCAAGCCCGTTAACTTCACTTGATGTGATTTATAATGGTTACTCTGTGTCACCACTCTTCTCACCATCTTAATTAACTTTTATTAATTTTGTTAATCATCACGTCCCATAACAGCTTCTTTACTGTAATAGTAAGTATTAACCTGTCTTATGAAATTGTCTCTACGTATCAGTTCCACAGAGTGCTGAGATGTGACTATTGGCTTTCTTTCTTCTGTGTCCACCGTGCGTTTCTCGTGCCAGTGTCGCCAATTACAACAATTTGCATAGTCGAATCAATCTGTTTTGACAAGAAATATTTGATGATTTTTTTTTTTTTAAGCTGTAGTCCCTATTTTATACCAGAAGTTGGTCTAATGACTACAGTACATGTACGTAGCTCGGATTATAACTGTGTGCATTCTGTTTAAACATATGTCTTCTAGGGCACATCCGCGCACTGGCTCTGTTCAGACCAGCCCTTCAAGCACCCCATTAGCAGGACGTAGAGGCCGCCAGCTACCACAGCTTCCGCCAAAGGGTTCGCTGGACAGAAGTAAGTGCAAACTTTTCTATCAAGTAGAATTGAATGATTGCAGATGAAATCTCAATGTCATCCCCCTGTCTGTGGATACAGAGACCTTAGCTCTCATGTGTGCACTTTACATGCTGAAGCAGTGTGATCTATTTATGCTACTCCTAATTCCATCAGAACACTGTGTTCCTTATAATCTGAATTGTCGCAAGTTGCTTTGCTTTCATGTGAATACTCAGACAGTTTATTCATCTTATTGCACGTCTTGGTTTTACAGGGGCAATGAATGTAAAGTCTTTTCCATATATGTTTTGCTTGCATTGCTCCCTGTTACCAGCTGTTTAAGACATGGACTTTACAGGGGTTTTCCAGGACTCTTATATTGATGCCCTATTTTTAGAATAAGGCTAAGCTATCAATACTACAACGTGTAGTGGTCATGCTGGGTTTCTGCTGCTCTCTCCCATTGACTTGTATTGGATGGAGCTGCAGTAACCACGCCTGGCCACTACATGGAGCTGTGCCCAGTTCTATTGCATTGAGTGCACTGCAATCAGCTGATCAGAAGTTAGACCCTCACTGATGTGATATTGATGATCTGTTCTAAATAGGCAAAGTGGTACCACACACTGTTGGATTCATTTACAATGCCCCCACGGAAGGATTCTTCAAACCAAACTATATTTGACAGAGAACTGTGACGCACTGCGGTCAAATGCAAACTTCCATATAGTTTACTCAGTCAAACTGTAACATGAAGTATGATATACATGTGGGCTTTATCTAAAGACATATATTGTCAGATAATTGATTCCAGACTTGAATTCCACAGCGTTTCGGTCTCATAGTGACCTTTTTCAGGTCATATCTGGAGGAGATGAGAAGATTAGATAGAGAGTCACTCCTCCACTGGCTGGATGAAGCATGTGCTAAGGATAGGTCATCAATATAAAAGTCCTGGGAAGCCCCTTTAAAGGGTTATACTCATCTCAGACATTGATGGCATATGGCCACCTCTGGGACCCATTCCTGTCTCCAGAATGGAGCCCCCAAAAGTGAAGGAGATTGCACCGCACATGTGTGACTTGCTCCTCATTCAAGGCTATGGGAGTTCCGAAAATATCCGAGCAAGTGCACTTGGCTCTTTTCAGAAGCCCCATAGCAGTGAATAGAGAATGCTCCATGTATGCATGGCTACCTCTCCATTCGCTGTCATGGGACTGCCAAAAATAGCTAAGCCAGTCCCATAACGGTGAATAAAAGGAGGCCCGTTCTGGAGATCGGAGCAGGTCCCAGAGTTGGAACTCGCACCTATCAGACATTGATAGCATATCCTAGTGATATGCAATCCATGCCTGAGATGGGAATAGCCATTGTTCATGCCTCCATGATCACAACCTTGCTTATCTCTAGTTCTGAGAACCTCCCTAAACATTTCCTTCTCAGTAGTGGGTGATCTATCTAGCAATAATTTCATAAGGCGTGGACTTTAGGTTCCTGACCATTTAATATTCATGAGAATAGGACATAGGGCTAGCTTTTCCCGTGCTCCCACATGGTTGCTTATTAACTAACAGGCCTACCATGCGGTCGCCAAAAAACAAAAGATGGAGCTGATAGGAAGTGAAGTGGCATGATGTCTTCTTAGCGACATTGTCACTTTTATTCTAACGATCGGCAGCTGTCACAGGAATCTGATATCTGGTATTTTTAGAGAAGAATGTGAAATAAATAGTAGTAATTCTCTTTGTAATGTGTTTATATATTACTGGAACCTTGGTATCAAAAAAGCATTAAATGGGGTGGTCCGGCCACAATTTTATTTTTTTTACATAAACATTCCAATACCAAAAGAGTAATATTCACTGTTGAACTCATGATGACTACTTCCAATGTCCCCACCGATTCCTTTACTTCCTGGTCCCTGTTGACACAGAATTGTGACTGCTCGGCCAGTCTTTGGCCACCACGACAACCCATTACAGCTTTGATTCAGTGGCCACATTTCCTTGTCGACAGGGAGCACTGACAGATCGATTCTGGAAAGAAAGCATCAAGGGCATTACCCCAGTTATTATTTCAAAGCATTGAGCATTTTTTACATTTTTAAGTGGCCGGACAACCCCTGAGACCAGTGATTGACTGCAGTGGTCAAGTGTTGTCAACGTGATATCATGATCGTAGCCTTGTCAGCAGAGACTGGCAGGGAGCACCAGAGCCGGCAGGACTGGAACAATGTTTTTTTTTCATTTTTTTTTAGGTAAGTACATTATTATTTTACACAATTTTCTTTTCTTTTTTTTTTTTTTGGATAAAACCCAAAGCCCTTTTCTGTTTAATACATAGAGAAGACCTCCTGTGGAAGAGGTGTTCTTTGCAGCACCTCTCCATTCTGCCTGATGGAGGGGGTTCTAATTGGGGGATGTCCCTCTCTCTTACATTCTTCTGACCAACCAGGAACTATAAAGAGGGGCTGCCTAAGAGACAACCCTTTTGAATATAAAAACCTCAGAATACAGCTAGATCATGATGTTTTCGTATTACAGAATGCACCACATAATATTTTATGAAGCGGGCACCAATAGTTTTCGTGGTCTGGCCACACCCAATGTCCTTTTCAGGGCCCAAACTTATGGAAAATCAACTGCACAGGATGCAGCTTCATTCCCTAGATCAGGGATACTTAACCTGCGTCCCTCCAGCTGTTGCAATACTACAACTCCCAGCATGCCCTAATAGCTGTAGTCTGTCGAGGCATGCTGGGAGTTGTGGTATTGCAACAGCTGGAGGGCCGCAGACTATTTATTGTCAAGTGCTGTGTAAGCAATTGTTTGGCTGCCTTATTTGGACACACTACACAGAAATGTAGTTTGTACATTGCATGAGTGGATTATTTGGGCACTAAGTGGTACACCATGGTACGGGCAGTGGGTGTGAACCCACTGTTCTAACCAACTGGTTTGACTTTGGGCTAGTCCTGAGGGTGTTATCCTGGTGGACCGCTGGTTTTCACCCTTTAACACCTATATAGGGACCTTGACTTCGCTGCTAGGGAGGCAGTAGGCCGCTAACTCTTGGGATAGTCCTTTTGATTGGCCACTCACCCACAAGGGTCAGAGAAACTAGTGCCAAACACCAAGGGGTCAGGTAATGCACATAGACAGGAAACAGGCAACAGTTAGGGCAGATGGCTCAGGGTCAGTACTGTGGTCAGGTCAGGCGGCAGAGGCATTATCCAGGAAATAGGCAGAAGTCAGTACACAGACACATTATAGATGTTTTTTGCAGGGCCTAGCAAATGTTTTTTTTTAACAAGGTTGCAGAAGGTACTGACTTCCTCTTTGTAGAGCCAGCTGGAGGAAAATCATCCAACCAGCTGCTGAAAGAATGCTTGAGGACAATTAAGACCTTTTTCTGGAAGCTTAGAAGGAACATGATCTAGAGATATTAAACATGTCATTGGAGTCACATCGATGGGGTCTGTGGATAGGACCCTCCCCAATGTCAAGAATGAAGGAGTTCCAGCGCCGTCACATCTCTACTGAAATCAGTGGACATTATGGAAACCCTAATTTCCATTAATTACTCTAGAGGTATGGTTAAATCAGAACCAGAGGGGATGACCCGAAGCTCCTGATTGCAAATGGAAAGTCATTATGTGGGCTCCCAACCTGCCATGTAGATCTTATAATACTTGTATCTACTGAACTTTTGTCGCAGAGGAGTTTTGTCCCAGGGTCCGTGCTACCTCTGCACCCCCTGTACCTCTCCCTGTTGTCAGACCCCACTGTTGTAATTCTATGGACATGCTGATTATTGGAAAACCATTAAAACACTGCTATTTGTTGGGGCAGACATTGTTTCTAATGGCAGTTGGCATCTGAGCTCGGTAATATGGTTTTCCATCACAGTCACAGTTGGTGCCATGTTTCTCTTCACGCTTCATAAGACATTTACATCTAACTAGATAAACTCAATAGTGGTATGACTTAGTCTTCATTGATTTGCACCTTGAAAGGTCGCGTATTCATATGACTTGCTGTGTTGCGGTAGTACTGCGGACTCTCTGCCAACAATATAATTGGTTTTGCATTAACCTTCACTTTTTTAACCGATCCTTCAGTGTTTAAAGTGTAGACTCCCTGCTGCCCTGCCATTCCCACTCTTAAAGGGAGTAATTCCAGGAACAGAAGTATAAGAGAGAATTGCTGCAGTTGTAGGTTCAACTATAGGTAACCCTACACATAACGATAGGGGGGCTCTTTGACATCCGCTCTCAAATCTTCCAAGCAAAACTGTAGCTCTGGCAAGCAAATTTTATAGTGAAATAGGGAAAAAACAGAGAAAAAAAAAAAAAAAAGAAAAAAAAAATTTTTTTTAAGGCAGTGGCTGTAATATATCAGCGAATGAACAGCAAATAACAGTTTAGTCCGCTGACCACAGCATAGTCACTTTTCGGCACCCTCTTTGACATGTGCCCTACCCACCCGTCCCCATAACTAATCTTCTGACCATGCACTTTTAGTTTGCAGTATGCACACAGACCATAACATAGCACCACAGTTTTTTGTCCGACAATTTTTTTTTAGAAAGGATCATAATGGCATAAAAAGAAAGACAAGGAAGTAATTCCCACAGATCCCCCATCACTCCCGTTTCGATACTTCCCAGGTCCCTACTAGTCTTTACTCCAGGTCCCTCAGCCAATCACTGACTGACCCGCCTCAGCCAGTGATTGGATGAGCCATCACCTTCCTTGTGTTGAGAATAACGAGGAATAGAGACCGTCAAGGACCTGGGAAGCATTGAAACGGCAGCAACTGGGGATCTATGTTTTTTATGATGCCATTCTGACCTTTTTTTTTTTATGTTACTGGCTGGACAATCCCTTTAAGAAAATACATTTTTATTTTAAGGTTGGTTATTGCAAAACACCAAGTCATAGAATAAGGTGTCGGGGTTGATTATTTTCCTCTTGCTATGCTGTTTTCATTTCATTAATTCCTCTCAGTCCTCTAAAACACCTGCAGCTGCTAAAAACAGAAGGTGGCGGTGTTAAAGATATTGTAATAAATGTTTAGAAGAGCCGCTTCTCTATATTAAATCTGGAAACACAGCTTGCACCCCGTCCAAAGGCAGTATTTTATATATGTCTGCCGAGGATATTTTCATATCCAATGTATTTTCATGAGTCGCTAAAAACAGCTGTGATAGTGTAGAGTCAGCAAACAGCCATATCTATTCCATACAATCAAGATGAGTTGGGTTTATGTTTTATTTATTGCACCTTGTGCAACCCGAGGCCTGTGAGGTGCAGAAATAGACCATCTCTGCGTGGGATAAGGGTCTGTATTCCATTTCATAGTCTTCATCCTAACGTGAGGGAACATACAGTGAACCGTATGACCAACCTAAGTTGCCGTCAAAAATCGTCTTCTAGAAGGATGGTCCTCACAAAGAAGAAGATAATATACATAACATAAAGACACTCAAATCTATTCCAGAAATATCTGCTCTGGAATCGAGTGGTCTTTGGAGAGGTTTCATTGTATTCCTAACCCTTTCATTTATAGTCATGTAAACCAGAGGAGAGACATATGGAAAACCTTTCATACCCAACATGTTCCATTCAGGTTGAAGACTGAAGATGAAATTTTCCTTCATTTGTGGATATTGGTACATTATCCATTCTTGTTAAAGGGTAGGGACACCTTCTGTGATATTTTATTTTTATGAGTTGATTTTAATCATTTTGGGCTAAAAATCTATTTTCAATTGGTCTTTATTAATAAAAGATTTCAGCAGTTTTTGTGATCCATGTGGTTAAAAATCAGTTCCATCAGCTGATAGCTCATGTGAAACCTTATCTCTGATCTTCTGACCTTATAAACACTCATTTAAGCCATATTATTATCAGTTTGATAAGAGTTTAGCTATAATATAACCACCATATTTCCTCCGTGGGTAATGCTTAAAGGCGTTGCCTCATCTCAGACATTGATGGCATATTGCTAGGATATGCCATCAATGTCACAACGGTGCAGGCCCCAGGAGATATTTCAATATAGTCTGAGATGGGCCAACCCCTTGAAGGAAAAAATTGAGTGATTTGCAAGCGATTCATACTTTCTTATGTAACATTCTCCATTTTGTTCTACGCAGTGATCGTTATGAACTATCCTCTTGTTTTAACCCTTGTGCTTTGGTTCCCTTTTCTGTTTTCCCTAGAAAATGGAGACGAGGAAATAGAGACTTTTGAAGGTCTGTACACCATCGAGGGTTTGTTTTCACTCGCCCCTTTGCAGGGGAAATGAACCCAACTGCAATTGATGTCTCAATGGATACGGGTAGATAAAGGAAAAGATCCGAGGCTGAGAAGTGCCTAAAAACACTGAACGCAGCCATTTCCTCATTACCTGAGCCCATAAGGAGGAAGAAACAGCAATTAGGCTGAGTTCACATCACCGTTTAGCTTTCAGTTCTTCTGATTCATCAGCAGAAGAGAGAGAGAGAGAAAAAACTGAATACTGTAAAAAAACATTTGAGCTATTTCCGTCTGAGATCAGTTTTTTATATGGGAAATAACAGGATCCAGTTTTTCTTTTTTTCTCTATCTTCTGACGGATCAGAAGAAGGGAAAGCTAAACGGTGATGTGAATGCCCCCTTATGCATATTATTAACCCCCTCCCTAAGTTGGCACGATGGAGCGGCACGATTGGAGCGATCCAATAAAACTTGATTAATGATTATAGATTGCCAAAAAGCAGTCCTGTACTCTGCTAATGGATCTGTAAGGAAGTGGGGGAAATATGAATTTCCTGCGCAGGCTTTCAGGTACTGTACTTCAAAGGGCTATACCCATCTCTACCTTTCATGGCCAAGATGGGAATAACCACCTTAAAGAGGTTACCTATCCTCTCGGTAGGTTATCAATATCAGATCAGCTGTTTGAAGAGGATGCGGTGCTTTGGTTAGCATCATGGCCTCCTCGCAGCTTACCAAGCACAGCGCCGTCCATTGGATAGAGGTTGTGTTTGGTATTGCAGCTCAGCCCCATTTACTTGAATGGGACTGACTTGCACTTAGGACATCTGAGCGATGAACATGAGGTCACTGGCCTAGGAAAAGGCCAAAACACTTGTGGTCTCTTCAAACAGCTGATTGGGAGGTGGGGATGCCAGGAGTCAAACCCCAACTAATCAGATACTATTAAACACTCTGATAACCCCTTTAAATGCCAGGCAGGGGTAGACGGAGTTAAGGAATTGACAGGGCACTTACTATGGTTATTGCCATCTTAGCCATGAAAGACCAAGATGGTAATATCCCTTTTAGAGGCATTGAATCTAAAATTTTCTCCTAAAATTCCCTAGGGACATCTAGCAGTTCAAAAGCTCTGTAAACCTCTTCAGCACTGACTGAGATTTCTATAATTCGAAAACTCCAATATGTTTTGGATCTTGCATCATGAATATCAATACTTTAATTGCTGTACATTATTGATTTAATTCAATGCCAAACTGATACACTGGTATGTCTGGTGCAGGCCCTCAGGGGCGGAGCATGAGTAATGTCGTTGAATTCCAAAATCAAGTACCGCCCATGAGGCCCTGCACAAGGCATAAAATAGTTAGTTAGCTTTGCCTGGTCCTTTCATAAAATAAAGCATGCCTGATGCCTTCAAACAGGTTATTCTATAGGCCGGATCTGGTGAAGTCTGGTAGGCTGTTCTCTGCCAGAACACCCTGCTGGATCAGTTACATGGAGGTGTAAAACTACCCAAAATGATATCAATTGCAGTGCCTTTTGTTTGTGTGCTAGATAGTTTTTACTACTCAGCTCTGTACTGTGCCATAGTAACATTCTGTCTAATAGACTTTATTATGCAGAATAATCTTACGAATCTGTGTTTTATCAATTTTTTTACAGTTGTATGATATGTAGCCGAAATTTGTTTTTTAATCAGTCTCCTTTTAAAGAACTCTATTTGTATTTGTACATTTACTGCATGCACATTTTATATTTATATTAAAGGGGTTTTCTCATCTCTCACTAGGATATGCCCCGATTGTCTTATAGGTGCGGGTCCCACCTATATCGATAACAGAGCCCCGAAAGTGGTGGAGGGCGCATTTTCTATGGGGGTTCTGACAATAGCTGAGCACTGGCTCGGCTATTTCTATTAGCCCATAGAAGTGAATGGGAGAGGTGGCCGATCATTCGCGGTGCGATATACCCCCTGTTTTCTTAGATGAGACAACCCTTTAAAGAGGGCAAGTATGGGATTAGCAAAAAAGGATCTGCTGCATTTCCAGAAAGAGCGCCACTCTTGTCCATGGGCCATGTCTGGTATTGCATCTCTATTCATTTGAATGGGGATGAGCTTCAATACCAGATACAGTCCATGGATGGGAGTGCTGCTGTTTCTGCGGGGGAAAAAAGTAAAGACTTTTTCTATTTGAACGGGTCTACAGCAGAGTAGTCTTGGAAAGAGGATTACGATAAGAAGGGTCAGCGTCTTAAAATATCGGTACATTTCAAAGCAGTTTGTCTCTAGCAGAAGAGCCTCCGGTGATTGATTCAAGCTGTATGAAGACAATATGCATTATAAAGAGGCTAGTGTAGCATGCATGGATGTGCTCCCTTACAGCATCACTCTGCCATTACAAGGACTATAGGGGACAATTTGAGATTTCAGCCCTTACAGAGCCACTGGCTCCACTGCCAAGGAGTCTACAGCATTAATAATAATACCCAGGGGTGGGCACAGACAGCGGGTGACCCATGGGCTCTATGGTCTCCTTTTATTTCTCCAATTGCTAATGAGCGCAAGGCAGTTGTCATACGCTGTGCAAAAAATCCCTCACTGCGGGGCCTGTCCACCAGTATTCGGGATCCATGAGAGAAACACATCCTAATCATGAAGGGAATGGTAGCACCCTTTTCCTGCATTTCCAGGAGGAATAACAGAGGGACAAAAATGGTACTCTGATATGTGCTATATGCTGACCTGATGAAGCTTGGCCTATAGTCATGTGTAGCAGTCCACACAGTCTGTGGGGGAGATTTATCAATACTGGTGTAAAGGGACACTGGCTTAGTTGACCATAGCAACCAATCAGATTCCACCTTTCATTTACCAAAGGAGCTGTGAAAAATAAAAGTTGGAATCTGATTGCTTACTATGGGAAACTAAGCCAGTTTTGATATATCTCCCACCTGTATTTCTAAAACATTGACTATGACTGTGCTTAAAGGGGTTATCCAGGAATTATTTAAAATGACTGCGAGTAGAACTGGTTACCACCACTGAGCTGCCTAGGGGGGGTTGAGGCGGCAGGGCCTCACTACACACTCAGGGCTCCAAATGGCGACCCAAATGGTCGCAAATGCGACCATGGCTTGTCGCCATTTGCGCCTAGACCTGCCGCTTTCACAAACTGACATGACACGCGCTGCTGTCAGCGCGTGCCATGTTCTTCTCAACAGCACAGGGGAGAAGGTGGCGGTCCCTCCCCGCTGCTGCCGCTGCCACCAATGGGCTGATAGCAGGGAGGAGGAGGGGAGGGGCTATGGCAACTGCGCCACCAATGAATATCCTTTATGCTTAATACAAACACAGGCTGCGGGTGCCGGACATATCCCATACCCGGCACCCAGCCTCTATGACTGCGCGCTGCGATCTGCCGCTATTAACCCCTCAGGTGCCCCCCCCCCCCAAGTATTATCATTGGTGGTGCAGTGCGCCCCCAACCCCTCATCCCCCATGTATTATCATTGGGGGCAGTGTCAGTTCCGATCGGAGCCCCAGCAGTGTAAGCCTGGGGCTCCGATCGGTTACCATGGCAGCCAGGACACTATTGAAGCCTTGGCTGCCATAGTCGGTTGGCTCCCTGCTGCTGTGTGCACAGGGCACAGAGCAGCAGGGACCGTGTGAGGTCCTATTCACCCTAATAGATCTCTATCAGGGTGAATAGGACAAGGGATGAAATATCCCAGGTTCTAGCCCCTAAAAGTAAAAAAAACTAACACCAAAATATTAAGTTTAAATCACTCCCTTGCCCAATTTTACATATAAAATATATAAACAATAAAAAAATTACATATCGCCATGCCCGAAAAAGTGCGAACTATTAAAATATTTAAAAATAACTCCTATGCGGTGAATGCCGTAACAGAAAAAAAAAAAAACTGCAATTTGCCATTTTTTTGTCACCTTGTCCCAACAAAAATTAGGATCGGACTGTTCTATTATGGTCCAGACGTTCCATAAAATGTGGAATGCACACAGCTTTTTTGGTGGTATCGAGTATCGCAATACTTTTTTATGGTATTGAAATCAAGTCAAAATTTTGGTAACGTGACAACCCTAGGTAAGACATGTGTGTGTTTTTTTTAATTATACCATAATTATATATATTTAAAATTTGGCGACTAAAAATTTAAATTTGGCGACTAAATTTTTCAGGTTGGGAGCCAACGGCTCCTTGATATTTTTTTTCCCAATGGCTCCTTGATATTTTTTTTAGTCTGGAGCCCTGACCCTACTGTCTGGCACTTGCATATACTACATATTAGTGAGTGTTCCTGTCAGGCTGCTCAGCCATGATGGCATTTTGTAGGCAGGATCACATCATTACCATCTATACTACACACTAGACTGCTCTACAATACAAGGTAATGATGCAATCCTGGCTATGACATCTTGGCTGAGGAGCCTGACAGGAACACTCACCAATGTCTAATATTTGAAAGTGCCCGAGCGTAATGTGCAGTGATACCCGACACCCTCACCCTCGTAGGCAGCTCTGCAAGTGGAGGCGGCCAGTTCTTCTCACATCCTAGGACAGGTTGCTGGCAGCCATCCTAAATCATTTCTGTAGAACCTGTTTAACCCCTGGGTCCTCAGGTATCAGTGCAATGGTACGCTAAGCACTGTCTGGAGCCTCTGTCATAGATCCCAGATTCATGTTTGATAACTAAAAAGAGCTATTTTTCCCGGACCCCACACTCAAACCTGACGGATCCCGTTATAAGACAGTTGGGTTCATCAGGCACCCGTGGTAACCATTGTGATCCGGCAGAGCGTTGTGGCCTCTGTGTGAACACAGTCTAAGGCTTAGTTCACACGAACGTGTGTGATCTGTGGCCGTATTGCGGCCCGCAAATCGCGGGCTGCAATACACGGCCACAGTTTCGTGTGCATTCCGCATCACGGTTGCGGACTTATTCACTTCAATGGGTCCGCAAATCCGGAATCGCAGAATGGCCGCACGGGACGGGACCCCTCGGAAGCACTACTGGAGTGCTTCCGTGGGGTTTCGTCCCGTACCTCCGTTCCGCAAAAAGATAGAACATGTCCTATCTTATAGCGGAACGGGCGGATCGCGGACCCATTAAAGTGAATGGGTCCGCGATCCGATGCGGCTGACCTACGGCCGGCGATCGTGCATTGCGGCCCGCTATTTGCGGGCCGCAGCACGAGCACGGGTCACACACGTTCGTGTGAACTTGGCCTTAGTGTTGGTTTCCTAACAACCTAGCTACAGGATAGAAGGTAAATGTATGATCATTGGGCATCTGATCACTGGGATCCCCCACACCAATCACGAGAACAGAGGTTCTGAATAGAGTAGTGGCGCACACATGACCACCGCTCTATTCACTTCTATAGCTAAATGCTGCACTCAACATGGTCGCACACTACTTCTCAGGGAACCCCGTTCTTGTGATCAGTAGGGGTCACAGCAGTCGGACCCCAGCAGTTATACCTGTGGGTAAGTGATAAATGTTGCTAACTGATTTGTGATACATTATATCAGTGAGTCTCTCTCTAGCTATTATAATAACTACAACACCCATTATGCCATTACACGTTGCCCCTTTCATGGCATACTGGGACTTGTAGTTTTCCAACAGCGCAGTCCATACTGCAGAAACTGTTTTGTCCCGTGTCGTCATCTACGCTGTCTTCATGTCATTGCGTGTGCATGTTGATCTCCTCTCGTTTGCTTTGCATGTTCACGTGAAGAAGAGGAGTGCCACCACGCAGAAGAACAGGGCTCAGAGGTGGAGGCAGGTCGGTCTCACCGTAGAGGTTTAGCCGCCCATTCTCATAGCTGTATTACACATCTGCTGCCAGTTGTGGTTCCATAGCATGGACGGCTTTCACTATACAGATGTAGCAGAGGTTCAGATGCAACCTGTTCTTTATGATGACTCGGCTCTGCTACTTTTGATAGCTCTATCTCTGGTACATCTGTAAGTAATGCTGAAAAGGAAGCAATGGGACCACCTAGTCTCCACTTTGAGTAGTTAGTGTTTAATTAGAAATCCCTTTGTAATAGATGGAGATAGCACAATTTTCCATACTCTTAATTACTTGACTCGAGATGAAGTTATCACATTGTAATTCTTTGCCTCTGGCTGCAAAAAAAAAAAATTGTAATGGAATTATTTTTGATAGTTCGCTCTTCTTATGACGATAAATTGTCACGGTACAGAAATCCATGGATGGTGTGTATGGTCGCCCACGCTGTAAATAGATCACACTGAGCATCATTTAAGAAAGCAGAGGAAGGGGTCATGTGTGGCAACACAAAGGTGTTTTAACCTATAGCAACCTGTACGCCATATTTCTACCATAGGTTTTTTTTTAACTGATGACCTATCCTCTTTATCGGTCATCAGTATCTGATCGTTGGGGGTCTGACACCAGGGACCCCACCGATCAGCTGTTTAAGAAGGCAACGTGGCACTCTCACAGCTTTGCCTAGGCCATTTGACATCACGGGCATGTGGCCCAGATCAGTCCAATTCAAATGAATGGGGCTGAGGTGCAATACCATGTACGGCGCTGTGCTTGGCGATCTGAGAGAAGTGCGCTGCGCTACTGCGAGCGTCAGTGCCTTCTCAAACAGCTGGTCGGCGGGGGTCCTGAATGTCTGACATACATACAGCTAGTAAGTGTTATAAAACCATCAGTACCAATGTCTGACGGTTTAAAGGGGTTGTCTGAGATTTTGATATAGATGTCCTATCCTCGGGGATAGGTCATTAGTATCAGATCAGTGGAAGTTCAATCACCGAACAGCTGTTGGAAGAGGCCGCAGCCTCTTTCTAGGTCAGTGACGTCCGGTTCATTGGTCACGTGGTCTGGGCACAGCTCAGTGAATAGGCCTGAGTTGCAATACCGAGCACAGCCATAGGTGATATAGTTGGGTGTGTGCACTGCGATATTGAACATCCTCCGCCTGCCTAGAATCTGCTGCAGATTTTTTTTAGTGCAAAACTTGTGGAGCAGATTTTTGTGCGCGCTCCCCTTAAGTGCGGTTGCTTTTAGTTAAAGCACGTGTTGCAATTCCACACATGCACCTGTTTTCTTAAATGCAACCTCTTGAGTTTTGCCTCCCCGTTTAGCACCCCACATCACCTCCCCTCCAGCGCCCCATGCTTCTGCTGCCAGCCATGAACTCGTTTGTTTGTGTTTTTGCATTTTCAGACTCCTCCTTGATTACTCGGTAGCTTTATACATTGTGAGGAAGAGCTGTGTGTTCGGGTATTCTCCACAGACTATGCCAGTACAGGGCCACATTTACAGAGCTTTCCTTCTTCAGAAGGTGGCCATGCACATTAGGCCCCATTCACACGACCGTATTTTTGCAAAAAATTTGGAAATGTGGATTCATTTCAATGGGTCTGCAAAAAATGCATCTGTATGTCCATTCCGCAGACGTGCAAAATAGATAGAGCATATTCTATTTGTGTCCATTTTGCGGACAAGGATAGACATTGTTACAATGGGTCCACACAAAAAAACGGATGCAACACGGACGTCATCTGTATTTACTGCAGGCCGCAAAATATAAACGGTTGTGTGAATGCACCCTTAGGGCTCATACACACTTGAATGGGTCCACAACCCGGAAAATACGGGAGCGGAAAGCCACGAAAGCACAGCAGAGTGCTTCCGTGGCATTTCGACCCATGCCTCCGCACCGCAAAAAAATAAATAGAACTTGTTCTATTTCTTTGCCGTGTGGACGGATCACGGGCCCATTCAAGTTGAATGGGTCTGCGTCCGTCTGCGCCAGGCACACGGACAGTGCCCGTGCATTGGGGACCGCAAATTGCACGGAACGGGCCTCATGGAACGGTTTGTGTGCATGAGCCCTTAGATGAATGTTGGCTAAAATCAAGGTTGGCCGAACAATCTTATGCATATATTGGTGTCCTGAATTTCCCAATATTTTTTATCACCTTCTCCCCTCTTGTTGAGAACACATGCATCCTCGGCTGAACCCGAGCATGTATGAAAGGGTCGGGAGGAATAACTGTTGGTTCGCATCCGCAGTCAGTAGTCTGATCCAACAGAGGAGCAGACTAGCGGAGTTAGGCTAGCTTTACACTTGCGTTTATCAGCCTGCCAGAGTTTACCGGATCCAGCCTAGCTGGATACTGCCACTCATCACTGGACCCCATTGACCATAATGGGCTTTGGTGGGTATCTGGCCGGTATCCTGAGATGTGTGCCATGTTTCGGACAGACAAAAACAGTGCATGCAGCCCTCTTTTTGTTTTCCGGAAGGCTGGAGTTCTTGACGGACACCCAATGGATCCCATTGTAGTAAATAGGGATCTGGAGAACCATGGCGGTGTCCAGCTATGCCGGATATAGTAATTCTGGTAATCTGCTTCCCTCCTCGAAGAGACTACTGCATTTACCAAAAGCTAATGTGGACGTAGCCTCCCAGCAATCTAAAACATATGGCCGGCATAGCCCCCAGCGACTTCTATGGGACCATAGTGTACCTCCATATGCCTCTGATTTTATGGAATGCTCTTCCACAGAAGTAATCCCATAAAATCAGGCTGTGATATGGTGCTGCATGGAGACACCATATGGCGGCACACGGATGCCTACAATTACGTGTTCCTTCATAAAAACTCCTTGACCACAGGCACAAATCCTGAAAAGAACTGGGGCTAAGTATACACCAATTTGTAAAGTTAGCCCACTGGGTCCACCCCAAAAAAGTCCATAGATCGACTAGTTAAAACCTGATGCCGTGTGCTGTGTATTGTATATGGCGGTATACATTAATAATTGTTTGTTTTTTTGATGTGAATGAAGATTATGAGGAGAAGCTGCACAGTCCGCCTGTGAACGGGAGAAAAGGCAAGTCCCTGCTGTAGATTAGAGATCTGACGTGATGGACTTGAGCTCGTTCCTTCACCTTCAGTGGGAAGTATCTGAATACGATGACTGATCAGATATTAAGTAGGACGTATGAAATCTCAATGTTATGCGGCTGCAGTGGATGAATTGGTTAATATTACTGGGATAAATAACCCTGTCACTTTAAACATGTTCCCCTTTATGCAAGCAAACAGCCAGAGGCATCCACACAAAAAAAAAAAAAAAAACGCTGATAGCACGCGGAAGAAAATTACGGTCGTGTGCATGAGGCCTTAGACTTCTTTTGGACCAAAAACTATAGCAGGTGGTATAAAATTGAGTATAACGTTCTGATAGTATAAAGCCCTATGGCGCCTTGTCTTGCATTTTCCCTTCATGCCGCCTTAAGACAAACTCACAGATTTAGGCCTCTTGCACACGAATGTGTACGCCCCGTGGCCGTGCTGCGGGCCACAATGCACGAACACCCACCGTGGGGCAGCTAAAAGACAGGACATGTTCTATCTTTTTGCGGAACGGAAGTACGGGACGAAACCCCCACAGAAGCACTCCGTAGTGCTTCCGTAGGGTTCCTTTCCGCACCATTCCGCATCTCCAGATTTGCGGACCCATTGATGTGAATGGGTCCGCATCCGTGATGCGTAATGCACACGGAATGGCGCCTGTGTATTGTGGATCCGCAAATGTGGTCCGCAATACGGCCACGGAGCGCACACGTTCGTGTGCAATAAGCCTAAGGCCCCATTCACACGACCGTATTTTTGGTTCACACTTTTTGCAGATCGGATGTGGACCCATTCATTTCAATAGGGCCACAGAAATTGCAGACAGCACACTTTGTGCTCACCGCATCCGTATGTCCATTCCACAGTCCTGCAAAAAAATCGAACATGTCCTACTCTTGTCTGTTTTGCGGACAAGAATAGGCATTATTACAATGGGTCACAAAAAAAAAAAAAATCTGATTTCATCCGTATTTTTTGCGGATCCGAGTCTTGCGGACCACTTAATACATACAGTAGTGTGAATGCACACTAAACCTATTAATACATTTGCAGCCAAGTAGCAATCTGCTCGGCTCCTCCTGGGCGTGTTCAACCTGACCGCTCCCTTTAAAGGGATGGGCTCAAGACTGAAACCTATCACCTCTTCCACCAAAATGGGTGGTAAGTTCCCCGAACACTAGGACCCCCCCACTGATCACGAGGGTCCTTGAGTACCCCGTGTGAACGAATCGGTGGTGGGCCATGCACACCACCACTCCAGGAGGCTGATGGAAATGCTGAGTGCTTTACTCGCCTATCTCTGGCAGCCCCATAGAATACGGAGTAGCATCACCCAGGCTTGACTGCCACTCCATTCATTCGGCTACTTGGACACCTCGAGATCATTTGGGGTTCCAGAATTCGGACCCCCACCAGTCAGAATCCTATCACCTATCTTGTATAGGGCACCTGACAGCAGGATTGACCCTTTTAGGCCTGGCTGCTTTAATAGCGTTGATCCTGCTGACAGATGTCCTTTAATCTTGGGCCAACCCCTTTAATTAGCTTACAGTTCTTGAGTCACAGTCCATTACTTGATACTGCACTTGTATCTGATACTTCCCACCGCCCTACTGTCCGCGGTCTGGCATGTGTGCTCCTCATAGTTTGTGGTGACGTGTTTTCATGTTTGCTTGTCCCGTCCCTTTCAGATGTCTCCTTGTCTCCATGCATGGGCGCAGGCGGTCTGTGAGCGGAATGCATACTCATAGGCTACCTTCTGCAGTCCCGTAACACAAGTGATCCATATGATACAACACTACAGGCGACATTTTATTGGTTTCATTCGCATCGTCTTTTTACGAGAGGGTGTTCTGCACCCAGGACCCCCCTGTATTAGCCAGAACGGAGAGCCGCTAAAGGGTGACTCTTCTCTGGGGAAATGTAAGACCAACTATATCTTTCCCGGAGTCCTGAAGTGGCAATTTTCTCCTCTTGTTAAGATCTCTGTTTGCTGTCATAGGATAGCTGAAAACCTGACCTGATCCCGTCTTGTCCTGTCCAAACGGATTCCATCGGAGCTCTGCCCGCTGACTGGTCATGGACCTCCGGCGGCTGGACAAGGTCAGGACAGGTTGTCAACCTGCAAATGACAAAATGCTTCAATTTACTAACAGCAAGCAGAGATTTTAAAAATGCCAAGCAATTTACTCCTAATTCTATATTCTACAATGAGTTAGTTTTATAGGCACGAACCCAATGAAGCCTCATATAGGGGATGTATTGAGTCACGACGGCCATACCGGCAGAGGAGCTTACAATCGAATGCACACACTCTGAAAATAGTAGAGAGGTTTTTGAAAGTAAAGGCCTCATGCACATGACTGTGTCCGTTTTTGCGGTCTGCAAACCACGGATCCGGAAAATACAGATGCGGTCCGTGCGCCGTCCGCATTTTTTCCTGTGGACCCATTGACTTCAGTGGGTCCATGGTCCGCGTTCTTTGCAGACATATTGTATCTTTTTCCGGATGATCCATGTGCTTTCCGCATCCGCAAAATGCAGGCGACAGACTTATCGACGTGAATGGGTCTGCAAAAAATGCGGCTGCAACACGGATGGTAGCTGTATTTTGAGGATCCATAATTTGCAGACCGCAAAGTACATATAGTAGTGTGCATGAGGCGGGGAGGGGGAATCCTTTCAACAAGGGCTCATGCACACAACCATATGTATTTTGCCGGCCGCAAAATATGGATCTGCAAAAAAAAAAAACGGATGACACCCGTTTGACATTCGTATTGCATCTGTTTTTTTTGGCGGATCCATTGTAACAATGCCTGTCCTTGACCGCCAAACGGGCAAGAATAGGACATGTTTTTGCGGAGCGGATATACGGAAATGGAATGCACGCAATGTCATTTCAGTTTTTTTGCAGACCCATTGAAATGAATGAATCTCTAAGCGCTCATGCACACAAACTTATTTTTCTTCCGTTTCTGTTTTGATTTTTTACAGGTCCATAGGCAGAACCATTCATTTCAATGGGGCTTAAAAAAAACGGAAATGACTCAGTGTACATTCTGTGGCTGTATGTCCGCATTTCCTTTCCGCAAAAAAATAGAACATGTCCAATTCTTGTCCATTTTGGACAGGCATTGTTACAATGGATCCACAAAAAAAAACTAAAAAATGGATGCAACACGGATGTCATCCATGTTTTTTATGGATCCGTGATTTGCGGACCACAAAAAAAATATGGTTGTGTGCATGAGCCCTTAGGTTGAGTTCACACTTCATTTAGTTGGTCAGTTATTTGCATCAGTTAGAGCTTATGCAGTGTGCAAAACAAAACACATCCGTGTGACATCCGTATTCCATCCGTTTTTTTTTTGCGGATCCATTGTAACAATCCCTGTCCTTGTCTGCAAAACAGACAATAATAGGACATGTTCTATCTTTTTTGCAGAAAGGCCATGCGGACATACGGAAATGGAACGCACACGGAATCATTTCCATTTTTTTTGTGACCCCATTTAAGTGAATGGTTCCACATACAGGCCGCAAAAAAAAAGGGAACGGACACGGAAAGAAATTACGTTTGTGAGCCAAAACCAGGTGTGGCTCTAAACACAGAATCTTTCCATTATACCCAATCTCTGTGTAGGCTTCGCTACTGGTTTTGGCTCACAATGATGGAAATAACGGATCCGCAAAATACGGATGGCGTCCGTGTGCCTTCCGCAATTTGCGTAACGGCACGGACAGCCATTGATATAACTGCCTATTCTTGTCCGTAAAACGGACAAGAATAGGACAGGTTATTTTTTTTGCGGACCACGGAACGGAGCAACGTAGTGCTGTCCGCATCTTTTGCGGCCCCATTAAAGTTAATGGGTCCGCATCCAAGCCGCAAAAACTGCGGCTCGGATGAGGACCAAAACAACGGTCGTGTGCATGAGGCCTAACGCTACATTCACACTAGCAGGGGCGTAGCTAGCCCCTGCACACTAGCGTTAATATTTTACGGTATTGAGATCCGTCATAGGGTCTCAATACCAGAAAAAAACGCTTCCGTTTTCTCCCCATTCATTGTCAATGAGGACAAAACGTAACTGAACAGAACGGAGGGCTCCAAAATGCATTCCGTTCTATTCTCATACCGGAGAGCAAAACGCAGCACTCTGCGGTTTGCTTTCTGTCCTGGGATGCGAAGCAAGACAGATCTGTCATGACCCCCAATGCAAGTCAATGGAACGGATCTGTTTTCTCAGACACAATAGAAAACTGATCCGTCCCCTATTGACTTTCAATAGAGTTCATGATGGATCCGTCTTGGCAATGTTAAAGAGGACCTTTCACCTGGAAAAACATTGTGAACTAAGTATCCTGACATGTAGAGCGGCGCCCGGGGATCTCACTGCACTTACTATTATCCCCGGGCGCCGCTTCGTTCTCCCGTTATGTCCTCCGGTATCTTCGCTCAGTAGGTTATAGTAAGCGGAGACTTAGGACTCTAGGTTATAGTAGGCGGAGTCTGCCCTTGTTCTGCTGGGCGTCTCCTCCTCCTAGGCTGTAGCGCTGGCCAATCGCAGCACACAGCAGAACAAGGGCAGTCTCCGCCCACTATAACCTACTGAGCGAAGATACTGGATGACATAACGGGAGAATGGAGCGGCGCCCGGGGAATATAGTAAGTGCAGTGAGATCCCTGGGCGCCGCTCTATATGTCAGGATACTTAGTTCACAATGTTTTTCCATGTTTTTAAACATAATACAACCGGATCCATTCATTACGGATGCAGATGGTTGTATTATCAGTAACGGAAGCGTTTTTGCTGAACCCTGCCGGATCCGGTAAAAAACGCTAGTGTGAAAGTCGCCTGACCTGTTAGTCCTAATAACAGTTTAAAGTGCAACTAAAAGTAGACTTGTGCACGTTCTGTTTAGTAGGAGGTAACCCAATCCGCCAATAAAGTTCTGAGATTTAGCATTCGTCACTATGTGACAACAACCCTGATAGAAAAGCATAGAGAAGGGAACCCCGAGGAGAATCAAGTCCCCAGCTGCTATGAGCTGCGCTGTTTTATGGCAGCCTGATTTTTATGGCACTATTTGCCTCATGGAGCCCAAAAAAATAGATTTAAGATTTAGATCAAATAAGTTATGAAATAAAAGCATAGGTTAACCATATAGAACATTTCTCCAGCTAAAATCCTTACTGCTCAGGCTATTCTACGGAAGTACATTTAAAATTATACATAATGGTACAAATTCTCTTAAAGGCAGTACCAGTCAGTCACCAGGAGAGGGCACCAAAGAGCTGTGTAATCACTAATCAGTGTGGCTGGCGGTACAGCTCTGTATAGGTTATTATACCGTAAATAGGGGTCATTCGTTTATTGCTCCTGCTTATATAGCGCCCACATATTCCATAGCGCTTTACAGACATTGTCATCACTCGCTGCCCCCAGTGATATCATTAATAACAAGTGCATAAAAATGATTGCATGGTGGTCTCTAGAGATGAGCGAATTTCATATTTTGAAATTCGTTCACACTTCGTTTGGTGGTAAAAAGTGAATTGCGTTATGGATTTCGTTACCACGGACCAGAACGCAATTCTATGACGGAATGCATAACGGAATGCCTTTAGAGGCATTCCGTCATAATAGAAGTCTATGGGATGCAAAACGGATCCGTCCCGTTTCCGTTATGCAGGAGAGGAGTCCCCTGCCTAACGGAAACGGGACGGATCCGTTATGCAGGCCATAGACTTCCATTATGACGGAATGCCTCTAAAGGCATTCCGTTATGCATTCCGTCATAGAATTGCGTTCTGGTCCGTGGTAACGAAATCCATAACGCAATTCACTTTTTACCACCAAACGAAGTGTGAACGAATTTCAAAATATGAAATTCGCTCATCTCTAATGGTCTCCTCTCCTCTCAATGTAGTGAGTGCCCCTTACAAGACTATGATCACCCCTGAGATGTCTTTTCTCCAGACATTTAATTAGACATTTTTGATGATCTTGTTGGTTCTGCAATCCGCCAGATTCCTTTTTCTGAGCTACAGATATTAATAACTTATCCATCAGGTAGGTCATTTGATATCAGATCGTTGGGGGTCTGACAACGGACACCCCCACCGATTAGCCATTTTGGTCTGTTGCAGAGCTGGACTCTATATAGTCTACGGGTCATTATGTGACTCCCAGTAATAATAGTGCCCCCCAGTAATATCAATGCCTCCATTAGTGCCCCCTAGTAATATCAATGCCTCCATTAGTGCCCCCAGTAAAAGTAATGCCTCCATTAGTACCCCAGAATAAAAAATGCCCCCATTAGTGCCCCCAGTAATAGTAATGCCTCCATTAGTACCACAGAATGAATAATGCTCCCATTAGTGCCCCCAGTAATAGTAATGCCTCCTTTAGTGCCCCCAGAATGAATAATGCCCTTATTAGTGCCCATCAGAATTAGTAGTGCCCCCAGTAATAGTAATACCCATTAGTGCCCCCCAATAATATTATAGTAATAGTAATGCCGTCTTCTCTTCTCTTTGCCCCAAAAAAATATGAACTCGCCTCATCCATTCCATTTGATTGCACCTCTGTGATTACTCGCTGCTGACTGGGGCGCGGTAGTTAAAGGCTGTACTAATGAGCGTTCCACAATGGAAGCGTTCATTAGTTACAGTCCATACAGGAAAATACCAGCAATTCTTATTGCTGGCTTGGCCGGTGACATACCAGCCGGATGGCAGCCCTATGTATGGGGCTGGAGGCAGACAGTGCCATACAATGTGTAGTGGTCGTGCCAGGGTACTGCAGTTTAGCTCCAGCGCCACGAATGCCTGAAACAGCTCATCGTGGGGGTCTCAGGTGTCGGATCCCCACCAATCTGATAGTGATGGCCTATCCTGAGTATTGGTCAGCAATATCTATAGCCCTTTTAATTGCATTGTCCATCCATATCTGTACCACCTCTAGCTCTGCTTGTACTCAATATTTTAGGGGCGATCTGACTAGTAATTTATATAAAGGTAATATTCTCTTCTCATTTTGTCCAGGCCCTTTCATGATTTTATTTACCTTGGCAGCAGCTAACTGGCATTGGTTGCTGCAGTGCCTTTGCAATTTGAGACCACCTTATATCTCTTAAAGGGTATTTTCCAGGATTTTTAATTAATGGCCTATAATTAGGGTAGGCAATCAATGTATAACTGATGAGGGTTTGACCATTGACAACAGTTCAGTTTTTTTCTGTTATGCATGACGGGATAAAAAGTCCTGTCGATAGGATTATTTTTTTCCGTCATGCATAACAAAAAAAATGGAACCGTTATATGTGTCCATACAAATATATTAGGACTGGAATGCCTCTTAAAGGATTCCGTTTTGCATTCCGTCCTAAGATTCCATTATATTCCATTATAACAGAACCTATAACGGAATTTATAAAGGTAATGTGAACCCGCTCTAAGATGGGTTTACGGTCTGGTAGCTTTCTTTACATCATATGCAGCCCCTGTGCTGGAATACCCCTTTAAAAATTAGATCAAACATCATCTAATACAGACATTTTAAGGTCCAAATTGACCTAAATAGTGAAAACAATCTCTATAAGTTGAGGTGTAATGTACAGGTAGGAACCAGACTGCTTGTTTCTGGAGTAATGTAGTAAGCCTATTAATGCCCAATTTCTTACCCAGGTAAAAAAGATTGACCTTTAAAGGGGTTTTCCGGATTATAAATATGTTCAGAAATATCTTTCATTAATTATGATGGCCCGTTTTGTCTGGGGAGCAATCATTCGGAGAACTAAAATGGCCGCCATCCTATTATTACACACAAAACCTGTCCTAATCCACAGCATGACACAGCCACATCCCCATCTCCTCTCTGCACTTCATGTCTCCTCATGGACTCCATTCCTACAGAGATTCAGCTGAAGATCCTATCAGCTGTTTTCAGGACTATAATCCCTGACAAGCAGAGCAGAGAGGAGGATGAGGCAGCTCTTTACCTCAGTGTTCTGAAGTAACTTGTCCTCCTGTGTGATTAGGACAGGTTTTGTGTGTACTAATAAGATGGCTGCCATTTTATTTCCCCTAATGATTGCTCCCCAGAGAAAACGAGCCATTATAACTAATGAAAGGTATTTGGGAATTTATTTATAATAAAATAATATTTACATTTTTTCATTTTCTTAATTCCTGGAGAACCCCTTTAAGTAGGCACTGCTATCCCTTCATTAGGGTACAAGGCGATTTTGGGTGCTACACGTGTCATGCACCCAAGTATCACAGGGCCATCATAAGAATGAATGGGGTGGCAGCGTTATGCACAGGATTGCCGTGACCGTGGCACGCAAACCACAAAAAATCCAGCAGTGTTGAATTTATTTATTTTTCGACTTGTGTGTCGCAGTCTCAACAAATCTGAGTCTCCTGTGATTCCATTCGTTCCTATGTCAGCTCTGATACACCACAATACTTGCTTGCACGACGTTTGTTGCACCCAAAATCGCCATGTAGCCTTACCCTTAGGGCTCATATACACGACCGCTGTTGTTTTGTGGTCTGCAAATTACGGATCCGCCAAACAAGGATGCTAGCCGTATGTGTTCCGCATTTTGCAGAACGGAACAGTCGGCCCATAATGGAACTGTCCTATCCTCGTCCGTAATGCGGACTTCATTTTGCAGACTGCGCATGCGCTGTTCAGTTCCATCTTGTTCGCTCCCGGCCGTCGCTTCTCATCTTTAGCGTGAGCGTGATCAGAATGCAAGCCAGTGATCACATTCACGCTGATGCGAGAAGCGACGGCCGCGCGTGAGCACAATGGAACTGAACGGAGCATGCGCAGTCTGCAAAATGAAGGCGATGAGTGAGGGAGCTGGAGCCGGGATCGCGCTGCAACAGGCAACGCACGGCGCATGCGCGAGAAGAGTGAGGTTCCTTCATTGCTTACATAGACATTGTAGCACGCCGCCCCTTCATTGCTTACATTATTATAGACATTGTAGCACGCCGCCCCTTCATTGCTTACATTATTATAGACATTGTAGCACGCCGCCCCTTCATTGCTTACATTATTATAGACATTGTAGCACGCCGCCCCTTCATTTCTTACATAGACATTGTAGCACGCCGCCCCTTCATTTCTTACATAGACATTGTAGCACGCCGCCCCTTCATTTCTTACATAGACATTGTAGCACGCCGCCCCTTCATTTCTTCCATAGACATTGTAGCGCGCCTCCCCTTCATTTCTTCCATAGACATTGTAGCGCGCCTCCCCTTCATTTCTTACATAGACATTCTAGCACGCCGCCCCTTCATTTCTTACATAGACATTCTAGCACGCCTCCCCTTCATTTCTTCCATAGACATTGTAGCACGCCGCCCCTTCATTGCTTACATTATTATAGACATTGTAGCACGCCACCCCTTCATTTCTTACATAGACATTGTAGAACGCCGCTCCTTCATTGCTTACATAGACATTGTAGCACACCGCCCCTTCATTGCTTACATAGACATTGTAGCACGCCGCCCCTTCATTTCTTACATAGACATTGTAGCACGCCTCCCCTTCATGGCTTACATAGACATTGTAGCACGCCTCCCCTTTTATTGCTTACATAGACATTGTAGCACGCCGCCCCTTCATTTCTTACATAGACATTGTAGCACGCCTCCCCTTCATTGCTTACATAGACATTGTAGCGCGCCGCCCCTTCATTGCTTACATAGACATTGTAGCACGCCGCCCCTTCATTTCTTACATAGACATTGTAGCACGCCTCCCCTTCATTGCTTACATAGACATTGTAGCGCGCCGCCCCTTCATTTCTTACATAGACATTGTAGCGCGCCGCCCCTTCATTTCTTACATAGACATTGTAGCACGCCTCCCCTTCATTGCTTACATAGACATTGTAGCACGCCGCCCCTTCATTTCTTACATAGACATTGTAGCGCGCCTCCCCTTCATTGCTTCCATAGACATTGTAGCATGCCGCCCCTTCATTGCTTACATTATTATAGACATTGTAGCACGCCACCCCTTTATTTCTTACATAGACATTGTAGCACGCCGCCCCTTCATTGCTTACATAGACATTGTAGCGCGCCTCCCCTTCATTGCTTACATAGACATTGTAGCACGCCTCCCCTTCATTTCTTACATAGACATTCTAGCACGCCTCCCCTTCATTGCTTACATAGACATTGTAGCGCGCCGCCCCTTAATTGCTTCTATAGACATTGTAGCGCGCCGCCCCTTAATTGCTTCTATAGACATTGTAGCGCGCCGCCCCTTCATTGCTTACATAGACATTGTAGCTCGCCGCCCCTTTATTGCTTACATAGACATTGTAGCGCGCCTCCCCTTCATTGCTTACATAGACATATTTAACCCTTTTGACTCAGCACATGGACCGACTTGAATTGAAATCTAAAATGCCGTTAAATAAAGCCCCAGAAAGAGAATAATCACTGACTTCACAGCAGCTTATAAGTAGCAGGATTCATCTCCAGAATGAAACCACTGTTACTTAGAAGCCAGACTATATTTTATTCATGCCTTGTACATTTCATCATATGAATTAATAACTACCTAATGCTTTAGGTTGGCACTACAATTTTTCCAGCATTTTTGATATGTTTCCAGTGGGGAAATATTCAATGTATTTCTTACCCTGTTTTTTTTCATATCTTACCTGCTGCGGTCCTATTGCTCTGTTTATTGAAATACGGTATGCTGCAGACACGCGTATAACTTGGCCTAATACACAATTTCATATTTAGATTAGTTGGAAACAATAACTAAAACAATACAAAATGTCTACTTTGTGATATATCCTTATTACTTATTTTGCCTCCTTAGCCCTCAAAGTTTATTCCTGATGTACAGAATTCTGTGGTCAGTTGGTGGATCCTGACTACAAACAGCCTCCTCTGTAGTCAGGTTCTATCAGTAGAAACACTGCTTTGGCTCTCAGCACACATCCTCTTAGATGTCATCCAGCAGGCTGCAGTGACTAAGAAGAACCATCTCAGTAGATGCAGGAAGCAAAGGGAGAGCTGAGGAGGCATACCAGTCTAGAAAGGGGAGAAGGGGTAGGAAATGGGGAGCCTTCGTGTAGGAGAAAAGGATCTCTCAGGGAGGAGGCGGCAGGTGCAAAGTAAGTGCCACAATGCAGATAGCTTGGATGACACACTGATCACTTAGCAGGAAAGAGGAACATTTGTGGCAAGTATTACTGGAAGGGTATGACCGCTGGCTGGAGGAGCCCATCTGGTACAATAGAAATCGGGGCAAAAGAAAGAAATGTACAGTATGTTCCTTAGAGCATCCAACCAACTTTGAGCACAGC
This sequence comes from Bufo gargarizans, assembly GCF_014858855.1. Classification (NCBI taxonomy): domain Eukaryota; kingdom Metazoa; phylum Chordata; class Amphibia; order Anura; family Bufonidae; genus Bufo; species Bufo gargarizans. The sequence goes on along the minus strand of NC_058084.1, from coordinate 52,848,138 downwards.
AGATATTTGGTCACGTGGGTCTCCTTAAAATGATAGCAATACGATGTTCAAATGTATACCGTTCACATATGTCTATGGGCAGACAAAGATCTTGGTGTGCAGCCAGCCACCATTCACATTGCCCAGGGAAACATCACTTCTCGAAATCCCGCTGCAATCCTCCATTGTAGGGTAAAGAGACAAAGGACTTGCAAATAGTGAAGTGCCACCTCGACTTGGCAAAACATGCAAGATTTATTATACTTACAGGATAATATTTTTAAAATTACATTATGGAGTCGAGTCTCGACATCTGCTTCGTCAGGGGTAGAGTAGAGTTGAGCAAAGTTATGAAAAATTCGATTTGGCTACTTTGCCAAATTTCACGCCGAATTTCGATTTGTGACAAATAACTTTGTCACGAAGTGCATTTCTTTGTATGTAGAGATTGCGCCTCCCCCATCATTGAACACCTCAGATGCTGCGCTCATCGCTGAGCACAGCATCTGAGGCTAACATTTGCTCGTGTAGAGACCAACGCGGCCATCTTGATTGAAGACACTGTGCGAAATCTTACGCAGTGACGTTAAAACGTCAACACGCTGGCCGGGCAAGATGACGGGATTATGGATGACATCAATGTGCCCAGCCAGCGTGCCGGGGTGGTGACATCATATGTCAACTATTTGCGCGGTATCTTTAATCAAGATGGCCGCGACGGCCAGGGACATAAAATCACATCACATTCTCCACTCTTAACTATCCATCCACCAAATCTCATTTTACATCTTTAAGCAACCTGTTGAAAATACCCCCCCCCACACACACATACACACACACACAATCTTATGTAAACATTCAAAAATTCACATATAATTTAATAGACAGACCTCCCAGAGTGGTTGACCCATGGTGAAGATTATACTTACCTGGTGCCAGCCAATCACAGGCCAAAGCTCTGATTGCGTGACGACAACTGGTCACGTAACGCAAGGGGATCAGGTCACCACTGCAGCGGTCACGTGTCCCCCTGTCAACGGATGTTGCTCTCCGTACGGCAAGGAAAGAACGTGCCAGCCTAAGAGCATCATACAGTGAACCCAGCAGTGGGACCCTGGTAAGTATGATCTCCACTGTGGGTCGGCCACTCTGGAAGGTCTATATTACTCTTAAATAACCCCTTAAACTGTATCACTGTGGTCACATGGCCATAAACACCAGTCACATACACGATTCCCTTCTCTAGCTTGTATACCAACACCATAAAAATGTAGTTGTTGTCCTCCATCAGATTCACCAAAAAGTGAGGTATCCTAATTTTTACTTCAAACCATACGTAATCCAACCGTCCAATTTTTTTACAGGATTGTCCTGTGGAATAGTTTACAAAGCTTGTGTGGCTTGTGCAAATTTAAATGTGTGGATATACGCTCTAGATAGTCTTTGATGAAGAAATGGGGAGGAACTATGGTTTTAAAACTAGGGCAATAGAAAAGTGGAGGTCGTCACCATAACTAATGTTATTCCTTCCTTGCTGGCATCTGGTTGTTCTGGGCATCTCCTCCACTTTTACCTTTGTGAATGTGAAATGTTCTTCTTAAGAACTGGCCATATACTTTATAGTAATAGGATGAGCAATGTGGAGGCCATAATCTTCTGTAGGAGCATGCTAAATCTTTACATTTAGGATCAATGATGGTCTATAATACTGGAACCAGATTCAGGTTAGAACGGGTGCTCCCATTGCACCACTGAGACCCAAAGCCCACCAGAGTCTCTGTAGCAGCCACATATACAATAAGTAGATGTGCATGAGCATGGTCTTCTCCTAGAAGCTTTCAGGAGTTATGGGTGAAGCAGCTCATCAGGGAGGCTTGTGGTATAGAGAATGGGAGTGGTAGTCTTCATGGTGACTATGGGCCCTCCAAAGTGCTCTGTAGGCCATGCCCAGCGAATAGGGGGGCATCCTTTGTTCCCCCAGAGTATCCCCTGGTCACTGTGTTCTGCCTGATGGAAGGTGAGGTGCCTTTGGTGTTATAGGGTGCAAGTCAGGAAACCACGTAGTAGCACGAAGGATGGAGGTAGTAATCTGGTGCCGTTTAACAAACAGTCAACTTTTAGTGAAGTATAGGCTGCATTCACATACACCTAGAGGAGGTGTAGGCACAGTACAATCCGTCCTGAGGTTTCATCTATGGAGTACAGTGCATGAGCTAGGTGAAGGATGAAATGCCCAGACCTTAAAATAGATCTGTAATCTGTCTCTCAGGTACAACCCAGAGCCAAGACTTTTAAGCCAAGCCAATGCTGTGGAGTCCAGGAGACTTAGACAAACTTTACCTTCACAGACTTGTATCAGGCACAGTCTCTCTTAATGGCTGCCCTACCATCTAAATGGATCCTGTACTCTCTTTCTCTCTCAGGGGAATTAGAAAAATACCACATCTTATTTTCTTTTAACCCACTTTAGCAGTGATCCGCTGGGTCACTGCTTGGGGATGTCTTAGCCAGCATCTCATTGAGGCCTGATTCAGATACCGGACTTCTCTGTCCTTGTGCTTTCCAGACTGCACTCAGCATACTGAACCCATTAAAGTAAATGGCGCAATACACATGTTGTTCACTGCAGATTTGGATTAAAATTACAGCTCAGTGCAGGTCAGTGGAGTTCTGCTCACACTGTGTACATGCTGTGTACATGCTGTGTACATAGTGCAGATTCTTCTGTGCTGATTCCATTTTGAAATCTGCAGTGCTTTCATTATGGTGCAGACTGTATGGATTTGCAGTGGATTTTTTTCCTTCGAAGTTTTTCATTGAAGTTGATGGAGTTCTGAAATCCGCATCTAAATCAGCAAGAGGGAACGGTTAAATTACAGATATTGTTGTGGATCTCCATTGAAACCCGCATCAAAAACCACTCACTGTAGTTTTTGAGGCTATGTACACCTCAGGGATCAGAGATAAGGAGCTGTCCCGACGGAAAACAGTAAAAATACAGAGCCTACTAATAGAGAATCTCGAGGCTGTAAAGAGAAAGGTGCTAAAAAAATTTAATAAAGACCAATTGAAAATATGATTTTTAGCTCAAAATGAGTACACTGCAATAAAGATTTTTTTTTTAATTGCCGAGCATTGCCGGTACAAAACAATATTTTGTCTGGCAGAATTAGGGTTCGACCGATATAGATTTTTTAGGGACGATAATTTATACCGATATTCTGTGAATTTTCATTTTTGAAAAATAAAAATTCCTACACAAATCTGCTGAAAATGAATATGTTATTGTTAATGTGTATTTTTTTTTTTGTAAATCTTTCTTTTTCATTTATACCTAATATTTTGGTGTTTTTTTTTTTACTAACTTTTAGCCCCCTTAGGGACTAGAACCCTTGTCCTATACACCCTGATAGAGCTCCATCAGGGTGAATAGGATCTCACACTGTCCCTGCTGCTCTGTGCTTTGTGCACACAGCAGCATGGAGCTTACCATGGCAGCCAGGGCTTCAATAGCGTTCTGGCTGCCATGGTAACCGATCGGAGCCCCAGGCTTACACTGCTGGGGCTCCGATCGGAGGAGGAGGGGAGAGGGGACCCTGTGGCCACTGCCACCAATGATTAATACTGGGGGGGCTTGGGTGGGGGGGGCGCACTGCGCCACCAATGTTTTTAATGGTGGGGGGCGCACTGCCCCACCAATGTTTTTAATACGGCGGTGGGGGTGGGGGGCGCACTGCGCCACCAATGATTAATACTGGGGGGCTTGGGGGGGCGCACTGCGCCACCAATGAAGATAAATCTCTCATTTATTCATATACAGGAGGCGGGAGCTGGCTGCAGAATCACATAGCCAGCTCCCGACCTCTATGAGCGGTAGCTGCGATCCGCGGCACCTGAGGGGTTAACTACCGCGGATCGCAGCTACAGCTCATAGAGGTTGGGAGGCGGCTATGTGATTCTGCAGCTCCCGCCTCCTGTTCAATTTGAATGAATGAGTAAGTTAACATCATTGGCCACAGCCCCTCCCCTTCTCATCTGTCTCTTCATTGGCAGCAGCAGCAGCACAGGGGGAGGGAGACGCTGCTTCCTTCTCCCCTGTGCTGCTGCTGAGGGAACACGGAGAGCGCTGACAGCAGCGCGATCTGTGTTCCCCATACGCTATCGGAATATCGGCAAAATAAATACCGATAACGGTCAAAATCCTGAATATCGGCAGATAATATCGGTAGAACCGATAATCGGACGATCCCTAGGCAGAATACTGGTGTTTATGTCGGAAATCTGGTGGACCCCATTATAGTGTATGGGATCTGTCAGGAGCTGGTGGTGCCCAGAATTTGCCGGATACGACAATTATTTTTGTTTGTTATTTTGTTTCTACGCCCGAACAGAAAAGCGGACTTAGGCCTCATGCACACGACAGTGTTTTTTCACTGTCAGTGATTTGGCTTCAGTGGTCCGTGTCCGATTTTGCTTCAGTTGTGTTTCCTTTTTGTCTGACAGGGGGTAAAAAAAGGAAGGTTAATGAAAAGTGTAATTTTATTGCACCAAGGTTTTGTAGAAAAAAACGGACGCAGACACGGATGACATACCAGTTGTGCATCCGTTTTTTTTGACGGACCCATTGACTTGAATGGGTGCGTCCTCCGTTTTCCCCTGACAAGAATAGGACAGGTTATATTTTTTTGACGGACTGGAATCACGGATCACGGATGCGGATAAAAGACGGAGGACTATCTTTTTTTTTTTTTCACAGCTCCAAAGAAATTAATGGGACCTCCGCTAAACTGTGAAAAATTACGGAACGGACGCAGATGCACACAACGGTCGTGTGCATGAGGCCTTAGGAACACATAGTTGGATGTAGCTATTTTTTTGTGGCCCACACGTGGACCCATTCATTTCGACAAGGCCGCATAAATTGGGAGCAGCACATGGTGTTGTCCGCATCTGTGCCGCAAATTATAGAACATGTCTTATTCTTGTCTGTTATGCAGACAAGAATAGGCATTTTTTCAATGGGACCCGCGAAAAGTGTGGGATGCACGTGGACCGCATCCGTATTTTCCGGGTCTGCGATTTGTGGAACCCAAAGCGGATAAAGTTGTGTGAATGCACAGTTAGAAATCCACTCCTGATATTAAACTGTAGGTGGATGTAAACCCAGTGAAGTGTCAGTATCTACTGCCGAGGATACTAGCGCATCGCTCTTCTCATTATTTATTGTTACTGGAGGGAAGGTTCTTCTCTTTTATCTATAGGAAATAGGCCGAAATCTTTAGTTTTGTGGCAACACTGCAGCTATTCAGCATATGTCCGAGGATCACACTATGTGCATTGTGTAAAATGTGCACATGATTTATGGCGTGGAATTATGAAGAAAGAAAATTGTATAATTGTTTGTCCCAAAAGCCTTACTGTTGATCTTGTGACCAGGGGTGAGGAGAAAGTTGGCAAAGTAGCGGGGACCTTGACTGAAGCTCCGTAAAGTGGTTGTGCTGGATTAGAAAAGACATGGCAGCTTTCTTATAGAAACAGCGCCACACTGGTTGTTTGTGGTATTGCGGCTCAGCTTGATTCATTTCAATGATATAACCCCTGGACAGGTGGGGCGCTGTTTCTGGTTTTCTAATCACGTACAACCACTTTGAGTCCGAAAACCTTTTATTATTGACTTCATACATTAATAAAAGTCATATATTTGTTATCTTCCCCTGCATATTGCTTTAAAAAGAACTTTCCGCAATTATTTCTAGTTTTCCCAGCCTAATTATATATCATTTTTCTTCGGTCATATCACATCTAACAAAACTGCAGCAGCAAGCTTTGGTAGAGGCAGGTGGTGCTGCGAGTTTGGGAATTTCTAACAACTTTTTACCAATTTATTATTGACATAAAGGGCAGTACCGGTATATCGATTGAAAATGTACAAATAAGACAGTTTCCACATGCCCACTCCTGCCGTTTTATGATGATCTATGTTCGCTTCAGGGAGACCAGGATGATGGGGATAATGGTGCTAGGAAAGTAATTGCAATAGCTTTTAGAATGTGAAGGGAATTCCGGGGGGGTCAGGTCCAGCGACACTCCCCATTATGGTCCATTCACACGTCCGTTGTTTCTTTCCTGATCTGTTCTGTTTTTTGCGGAACAGATCTGGACCAGTTCTGTACCCATTCATTTTCAATGGGTCCTGAAAAAAATCGGACAGCACAATGTCCGATTTTTTTTCAGGACCCATTGAAAATGAATGGGTACAGAACTGGTCCAGATCTGTTCCGCAAAAAAACGGAACAGATCAGGAAAGAAACAACAGACGTGTGAATGGACCCTTAGCTGCATGAAGGAGCCTCGCGTGGTTTGGCCGGGCATGGCGCTGTGCTTCTGGATCTGGCAGCTTGCAGTAGCTTAGATGCGCTCAAGCGAATCAAACTAAGCTGTAGTACCAGGCGCTGCCACAACCAACAGTATAGCGCTGTTGTGCCTGAGTAAGCAATGAGCGCTGCAGCCGCTTCATGCAAGTGATTGGTGGAAAAACCTGAAGACTGACCACCGGTTAGACATGGATGGCATATCCTAAGGACAGGCGATCAATATTACAGTTCAGGAAACTATCTATCTCATAACTATTCATCTATCTATGTATCTGTGTCTGTCTGTCTACAGTATCTAGCTCATGTCTGTCTATCTATCCATCTATCTCATATCTATCAGCCTGTCTCAGGCTACAGTATGTATCTATCTATTTCATATCTATCTCTATAATCTCATACTGTATCTATGTATCTGTTTTTCTAACCCTATATCTATCTAACTATCTGTCTGTCTATATCTATCTAATATCTCTATCTATCTGTCTATCTCTAATGTCTTCTATTGTTTATATCTATCTATCTATCTGTCTATCTATCAGTCTGTCTGTATCTATCTAATATCTCTATCTATCAGTCTGTCTGTATCTATCTAATATCTCTATCTATCTATCTATCTCCTATCTATCTATTATCTCTATCTATCTATTTATCTATCGATCTATCTATCTATCTATCTATCTATCTATCTATCTATTATCTCTATCTATCTATTTCTATTTCTGCTCCTTTTTAAACCTACACAGTTGACTTCCATTTATGTGAACAGTATCTGGTATGTCCAAATCATGTAACTAGTAAAATCCACATTAAAGACTAAATATCATTTTATAAAACTTCTGACATATTAGTTGCTTTGTGTGGCAGGGGGTCCAGGTGCTACAACACCCATCAGTTGGTTGCGGAAAAAAGGTGTTGGAAAGGCTCATGTGAGTGCTGTGCCCTTGGGGTTTGGCCGGTTCTGCTCGGCTATCTCTTGAGACTTGAGCATGCTCTACGGACCCATATGCAATCTATGGATCGAGTCTGACCCGTGCACGCTCATAGCTGTGTAAAATATCACAATGACCATTTCCCTTGACCTTTATCCAGTTTTTTACCGATTTACATTTGTGAAGAAATCAGAAACATCTAACCCATCTGATTGCAGTGCACCCCCCCCCCCCCCCTTATCTTTCCTTCCCGATTGAAGCTGCTCCCACCTCCACCATGTTGTGAGGCTTTATGTTCTGTCCACTTGCTGTTGTGTTTCTGACAAGTTTTAATTTCTCTTGGTTTATGCTAGAAGTTACTTGGGAAGACCAGCAGAGAAAGGTGAATGGTGCAATAACTGATGACAAACCATTGCCGAGAAAGAAAGCCCATTCTGAGCCAGGTTTGTCAGGGTTTTTGGAAACCACCTTGAAAGCATGAGGCTTGCACACATGTGGCGGCCCCCGGGAGAGCTCATGCTTTTGTATTGAGTGTGTCCATCATGCGCGCTCCTCACTTTAGTGTGAAATGTCTAGGTTTAGCCTGTGAGCGTGAGACCTTTAACTCAGTGTTGTGCATCATCCCTTTTCAGAAAGTTTATCAAGCCAAAAAAAATAAATAAAAAATTTAAATTCTGGAACAAAGTACAAACATTTTTTTTAAAGTATACACTGAACTGGGGAGATGATTGGCCCTTTCGTTTGTCGAAGAATTTTGGATCTTCTTAAAGTGAATTGTCCACTCAAGATATCTTACTATACCTCAGTTTTTCTGATACATAATTTCAAATTCCCCATAGACAGATACATTTTATGCCTGCAGCTACCATTAGGGGGTTCAATGTATAAACAGTATGCACTTAGCTCCAAAGCTCCCTCTAATGGTGGTCTCAGGCAGGCAGAATTTTGGTCTTTAACTTTAGGTCTATGCAAGGTATTTGGAGCTCTTTAAATACCTAGAGCGTGAGACCTAAAGTTACAATATTTGAAAGGTGGAAGTTCACTTTTAAACAGAATACAAGTCTTATACCGGATAACATTTTCCATCAGTGTTTAATGGGAGGTGTCTGGGCCTCAGCTAATGTCCGTATTTACACACGCTTATCCATGTACTTCCAAGATCTTTTCTCAGAGAATATCTATCTATCCTAGATCTATCTATCTATCTATCTCATATCTATCGATCTATCTATCTCATATATATCTATCTATCTATCTAATATCTATCTATTTTATATCTACAGTATCTATTCATCTTTCTAGCTACCTCATATCTATCCAGGGTCAGACTGGCCTACTAGCGTACAAGTGGACCTAGGTTGTCACATATTAAAGGGGTTATACCATGATTGATGTTAAAAATGTGAATCAGACAACATATAGTAGATGACAGTCTCTTTGTAACAAAGCTACAACCAGCCCTGTACCTCACATGGATCCAGCGATCTCCCAATTCATTGCTCCAATTGCTCTGCTAGATTTATTTCAGCCTGGCAGCTCAGGGGGCATGTCCTCTCTGTTGCAGCTTAGGAGGAGAGTCCTTTCTGCTGCAGCTCTGGGGGTATTTTCTTTCTGCTGTAGCTTTTTCCCTATAACTGCCACAGCTTCTAACAGAAGATATGGCTGATGTCAGTTGAAGATTTAAACTGAGCATGTGCGACCACCTCAGTGAGTTCAACAAGAAACTAGAAAATCTACAACTTCTGGGGAAATTGTGTGAAGTGTTCTTGCCTCCACCAGTAGTCTACAACTAGAGTGGGCAGAGTAACTGGGTGGAGTGGCTTAAGTAACTGTTGTGTGGTTGGAGTGGACAGAGTAACTGTGTGGAGTGTTTGGAGTGAGTAAAGATAGTAAACATTACACTAACCAATTGTCACGGTCATATTGGTGTTTGACCGTGACGCGGTTGCCGTGAAGACTCGTTGCTTGTGGCAACGTGTAGTTTGCGGTTTGCACATGCACTTTCCCGTTAAGTCTCCCTGCTGTGTGGTGTGTGTGGGGTTAATATCCTGACTTGGTTAGATCAGGGTGTGGTCTCTTCTAGCTATTTAGCCTTTGCTTGTAGCTTGGAGGTGTGTTGTGTTCTAGCCTTGCTTTGGGCAGGAATCTATGCTCCATTCTGTAGCTATTCCATCTGCCCAGTCATTGAGGGCCACCTTGTTGGACATCGAGGTCTCTTACCAATGTCATTCCTTTGTCGCCTTTGTATCCTCTATGTACCCAACCTCACTTGTATGTTTGGTGTGGGTTTATGTTCAGGGTTTGTTGTACGTCTTGTTTGTTGTTTTATGTCTGGAATGTTGTTGGTGTTTGTCCTTTCATGAGTGCAAGATGTTTCCCTGTGTATGTTGTCCCTCTGGAAGGGGGTTGGTTTCCCAGAGGGATGAACCATTTTTCTAGGATGTGCAGTTGCCGGAGTCCTGGTTCCTGTGTGTCAGTTCGGACTGCATCTGGAAGGTGTTTGGATGGCAGCTCGTCTGTTTGGGTTCCAGGTTTCTTCAGCTGTGTTCTTAATTGGTGTCTTCCAGCAGCTGCGGCAGGTAAGTGACCAGAATTACTGTTGTTGTTGGTTCAGTTGTCTCTGGCCACTAGTTACTTACCTGTCATTTCCTTGGTGTTGTCCTTTGTTGCTAGGCCTGTGGGAGACTCTGGTTCATCCGTGTCGTGGATGAATCAGTTGGTCTCTTGTCCCTTTCTTCTTACCTCAGGGTAATTCAGGTATTTCAGGGTTCTGAGGTTCCTGCGTATGGGCCATCCTACCATTTGGGTCGGCTCATACAGATAGGAGACTAGGGCCAGATTTAGGGATGCTTTAGGTGGTGACCTGCTCCCTTATGCCAGCGTCCAGGCTTAGTTGCTACATTATATTAATGACATTGTACGGTGGGTTTTTTCCCCCACTCCCCATCGTGACACCAATTGATTGATCAAATTTAAAAAGTGCACATGGCAAGGTTGATAGAGTGAGAAAAGCATTTCAACTTTTATTTATTTATATAGCACATTTAATTGCAATGTTGTTGCCCAAAGTGCTTCACAGTTACATTAAAACATACATTTATAAAAACATTAGCAGCCGATTTGTGGGCTTGAAAATGAGGTAGTGGTGGCAGTTTAGAAATCATGTCCTGATTTTCAGCTCACACTCTAGCTTTTGTCACTCTGCTGGCTGCTCACACACCTGGGCTTCTATGGCAACTTACTCTACATCAAGGGCAGAGAAGAGCAGTTAAAAACAAACTGCTCCAACTTGCTCGCTTAACTGGCGGTTGCCATCTTCAAACGGTTGTAGTTAAAAATTATAAATCCTACAGCGAAGAGCTTTATATTGTGATAATCACAAGACCCAGACCTACATTTTGATGCATAGTATGTCTCTGAAATATTAAAAACGAAGGCACAGTCGCAGTTTAGAAATTGCCCTTCAAATTTGAGGTGGCTAGAGTGGAGTTTCAATAAATGTCAATGGGTGGCGTGAGTTGCAAACAAATGGTCTTATTGTGAAAACTATGAGGACTATGGCTTAGCCGTGGACATTTTTAGTGGCAGCAGGGATAGCTTTTGATATAAGATTTGTGTAGGTGGGCTTGAAAATGAGGGAGTGGTGGCAGTTTAGAAATCATGTCCTGATTTTTCAGCTCCCACTCTAGCTTTTGTCAGCTCCCACTCTAGTTTTGAACATTCCACAAAGTAATTGCACACCAATCGGGAACAATCCGCACGTTCGGTATATTACTGTCTATGTGTAAAAACTAGTGTAAAAACTGTGGGAGGAGTTCGGGTGGTAAATTTGGCTATAATAATAAGAATATACAGGGTGGGTTATTTATATGGATACACCTTAATAAAATTAATAAAATGGGAATGGTTGGTGATATTAACTTCCTGTTTGTGGCATATTAGTATATGTGAGGGGGGAAACTTTTCAAGATGGGTGGTGACCATGGCGGCCATTTTGAAGTTGGCTATTTTGAATCCAACTTTTGTTTTTTCAATAGGAAGAGGGTCATGTGACACATCAAACTTATTGGGAATTTCACAAGAAAAACAATGGTGTGCTTGGTTTTAATGTAACTTTATTCCTTCATGAGTTATTTACACGTTTTTGACCACTTATAAAATGTGTTCCATGTGCTGCCCATTGTGTTGGATTGTCAATGCAACCCTCTTCTCCCACTCTTCACACACTGATAGCAACACCGCGGGAGAAATGCTAGCACAGGCTTCCAGTATCCGTAGTTTCAGGTGCTGCACATCTCGTATCTGAAGACAATTGTCTATGCTGTGAAGATACGAGATACTAATGTGCCACAAACAGGAAGTTAATATCACCAACCATTCCCATTTTATTAAGGTGTATCCATATAAATGGCCCACCCTGTATATGTGAGCTAACAGTAAGTGGTCTTGCCATGCAAAAACACTTTATAAGGAAAAGAACAACCCTAGGTGGCGCTATACAGATACATTTTATTGAAAAGCTCACTGGCTTTAAAAAACTTTTAATTACATGCAATTCCAAAAGTATTCACATCCAGGTGCTGGTTTGAAAAATGTAGATTATGTTTCATGGCATAATCCCTTTAATGAGCCCAAAATACATCCCCATTTAATGCCAACTTGGGACCAGTCACTTTCTGCTAGGGACAATCCTGACTGAATTGTGATATAACTTGTATATGCAATGACAACAACTTGGTGGGCCCTTATTTTCTCTGGTTGGATCAAGGTGGCACGGTCTATCTATCTTCTATCTATCTACGATCAACCTATCTTTGGAATTGTTTTGAAGTTTGAATGGTGCATATTTATCTATGCATCTATTATATATCTATTTATTTAATAAATATCTATCTACATATTTATTTATGTTATCTATTATCTATCATCTACCTACCTTTAGAATTGTTTTGGAGTTTGAAAAGTGCATTTTCTTCTTGTACTGCATATGGAAATCAAGTATCGGTCTACTATTGTACTTGTTCTTATTGATCGACCCACATCCCAAGAAATAGTACTTTGAAAATCATAAAAGAGATTTCATAAAGACAGAGTTGTGCAGCAATTGTCCCGATCAAGTGCTTTTCACAAGTGTTGACCTATTTTTCCTTCTCTGTGGTAAAACTAGCAGAAATGATTATCTATACTGTTGTCAATGTAATGATCTAAGTAAGTCAAAAAACATCCACAATGTTGAGCGGTATGATATCGGCCTCTATACATAGACTGTAATTCTGTATTCTTTCAAAGGAAGTCTGATAAAGCATCTGAAAACTGAAACTCAACTTTGGTTAAAGTTTCATCAGAACAGATCTCATTTTGCCATATGTACGACTAGCTTTCTTAGAGTCAAATGATGTTCTGGTATGTTCTGGATTTTTGTTTAGTTTTCATTTGATTTCCTACCGTTTTGCCTCTACCGAGTCCTTTACCTAGCTGGTGGCGCTCTCGACACTGGCTGTCTTTACCTACTGCCTTAACTTCTCTCAGTGTTAGAGACTGTACCAGGGAGGTGGAGGATACTGTAAATGGCGGATCAGTGTGTGGAGAGGGGGCAAAGCATCCAAAGAGGACAGCTTACACGCGTTGTAGATAAGGAGAAAAGCATACACAAGGCAGTTTGCAGAGATGGAATTATATAGGTTGTGTAGAAGTGTAGAGAGAAAGCTGAGAACACATGACAGACTCTTCAGGGGGAGGGGAATCATATACTCCATCATCAGTGTCTATCAACATGTGGAGGAAAATGCAGAGAAAACGTGATATTGATTCTGCACCAGGATAAAATCAATTCCATCTTCATTAAAAATCCTGTAACATACTGCTGGGTCCTGCCAAAGTATTTTGATCGAAAAATAGATCTTAATCATCAATACTCAAATGCAGTAATAGCATCCATAAGTATGTTACAGGATTTTTAATACATACCTTAATGAAGATGAAATTGATTGTTTCCTGTTGCTGAATCAACATCGTGTTTTTTCTGCATCTATTATGTTTCTCGGAACGGGATTCATGCACTGGAATTACCACCCAGATCTGACCAGCTGGTTTTGTACTTTCTCCATGGAGGAATAGAGATCCCTCATGGGCTGTAGTAAGATAATTCAGTCCAGGAATGAATCTTTGCTGATACTGGAAAGCTAGTGAGGGCAGCAGCATTCTGGACACACAAATCCATCATTTATTACTAGAGTGGACATGTACGCAGGAGAAAACTGTAAAACTAGGAATTGAAAACTGAATATCATGGGTCTGAAATAAAGGAATGAAGATTACAGCCTTAACTCATGATGCTTATATGTAATGGAAATGACGTGAGGAGGCGTGCCGGAGTTGTGCCAATCTGCGCATGTGCAAAACGACAGTTTAGGGAAAATCTCACAGCGGAGTTCAGCTGCACACCGGGACACTGCGCATGCGCCGGAGAGCATCAGTAGGGAAATATAACTGCCCAGTGCGCAAGCGCGGCTAACTCCAGAACATCCATCCGATCTCCCTACCTCCACACTGCGCAGGCAGACAACCCTCATATATATATATTTTTATTTAACAGAAAAAATGGCAATCAGATCTCTCTACGCCCACACTGCGCAGGCACGCAGATCGGATGGATGTTCTGGAGTTAGCCGCGCTTGCGCACTGGGCCGTAATATTTCCCTACTGAGGCTTTCTGGCGCATGCGCAGTGTCTCTGTGTGCAGCTAAACTCCGCTGAGATTTTCCCTAAACTGTCGTTTTGCGCATGCGCAGATCGGCACAACTCCGGCACGCCTCCCCACGTAATTTCCGGTGCGACCAGAAGTTAGGAGGTAGGGAAATCTCACGAAGTAGGGTAATGTAACGTTACAGACTCTTTATTGGGGCCAGAAGCTTTTAAAGGAAACGTGTCACTAAAAATGTTATTTGCCAGTGAAAACCAGATAGCAATACATAAGGTTTTTTCTAATTTATTTTTATTTCCTGATTGTAGATTTTTTTTATCCTATTTCCTGAACATGATTATGGGGGCGGCCATCTTACCTGAGCCGTTCTTAAAAGCATTTATGCTTTACAGCAGCCCCATGATCCATAGACACAATGGTCAGGAGGGGACCTCATTGACTTCTATGGGAGAGTTTTCTAGGCATGCTCTGTGATCTGTGCAGAGGTCATTGTACAAGGAAATAATAGATGAGCTTAGACAATCAGCTTTTGTGAATGATGGATCCTGTCTTATCTATTCTCAAAGGTGATATCATTACAGGCAGGATTAGAATGACAGATTAGCAGATAACTGCAGGAAAGTGATCTGTACAGACTAAGAAGTGGCGCCTATTATTACGCTTAGTGGCCAGGGCAAGAACTGCAGGATTTTATTGCGTTTGTTTCAATATAGATATTGACATGGAAAATTAAAAATAACATCATCAAAAAGTACGTTAAGCATAAAAACATGATTTAAAAAAAGGGGGTTGGCTAACAATTAAAGCTGAGCAATCCCATTGAAATCAGTGAATGCCTATTGGCTTTAATTGGGGATATGTAATGCTTCATCCATCTTTTGTGGCCAGGAAGACAATCAATCATATATCAGTGTCTTTCCCTGTGCCACTCATAGCAACTGGTTAAACGAGTCAGTGTAGTAGGACACCTTGCATTCAGCTTGACCCACTACACAGACGTGGAGACTGGATAAACCCTTAGAATCACCACAGTATTACCCTATAGTCACTAAAATTTGATGCAATGTTCAAATGACTTCTGCAGAGTGCTGTCCTATCAATGCCGGATGTGTCGGTGCACTGGCATTTCCATACATTCAAAAAGGTTAAAACTCTAGTTTTTTCTAGTGCAAGGTCAAACTCTCCCCCACCCCATGCTGTACTGAATACGAGCTCAGCAACCCTCTGTTTCAAAGGTCATCACTTTCATATTTGAAAGAGTTTTTGAATGACTTTCTCCTCTAAAGCCTGACCTAAGTGCTGCAGACAATGATGCTGGGTCATGTCTTCATGAATGAAATTAGATCATTGTCAAGGGGCCACCAGGGCTAATATGTAAGTTTCTTGGCCATAAATATCTTCAATCTCAGTTTAGAAACAGTTTGGTTGCATAACGTCTTTTATCAATACAACTTTGGTCCTGTAGTAGTGGTTTCTTGGGATAGACAGCGTACAAAAAAAAAATTCCAACAGGGCATTGAAAAAGGCTCCTGTTGGTTCCTTCCTAGTCCCTCTACTTAACAAAAAAATAATCAAAACCCTGTCTATAGGAATTTAGAGAAATGGCCACCATCTTCCTTCTTCAGACATAGGGTTTTATACGGTAGTGCTGGTAGCACAAGTCTATACGTGCCGATGGACTTTCTTCTGAATAATGAATGCTTCATTTATCTCCATGGCATGGATATTCAGCAGTGGCCTCTGCTGGGTATAGCACTTATCCATCAACAATGGGTTTCACCCATTCAGACTTCCTCAAAATGCTAAATTATGTTAATTATCGATGACTTTTGGTCCCATGAGATGTTTTTGGCCAATGAAATTGAGAGCATACGTAATTACATACAGAACTTTACAGATTGCTTAACCTTAAACTATTTACACTCAAAATAATTGACTCTTTGGTTCAAGAAAAAAAAAGTACATTAACTGGGGAATGAACAGAACCCTTAACTGGTGACCTCCTTTTCATCATTCCAGTTGCAGGTCCACCAAACCAGGCTTCTCTTCTGCAATCCAAGATGGCTGCACCACTTCTCAGAAAACCTGATGCACACTGTGCACCTGTAGCTCAAGACACTTCCTGCTTGGCCAGTCCTGCTCTTGGATGGGCCAGCACTGCTCACATGAGCAATGCTGGCCAACCCAAGCATAGCAGGAGGTGTCTTGGACCACCAAATGCACAGTGTGCACCAGGTAGTCTGACCATTATGGATGGCAGAAGAAAAGCCCAGGCGTTTGAGGATCTGCAGCTGAAAAGAAGGGCACCATGTAAGTGTTGATTTTGTTCCCCAGTTGATGTGATTTTTTTTTCTTGAACCAGAGAGTCACTTTATTTGCAGACTTAGGAAACGGAGAAGCAGTCTATAAAGTTCTGTATGTCACTGCGTATGCCTCTCAACCTCATTGGTCAAAAACATCTCATGGCACCCAGAGGCATGAGTAATTAACCTAGTTCTGCACTTTGATGAGTTTTAAATGGGTGAATAGCTGATGGATAGGTTCTATACCTCGAGGGGCCCCCTGCTGAATATCCATGCCATGGGAATACAGTAGGAAGTTCTTCCTCAATTAGAAGTATATTGGCATGTATAGACAAGTGCCCCACCAACACTACTGTATAAGACGCCATGGCTGAAGACGAAGGTGGAGCATGGATGGATGGAGGATCACTTTAGTGAGCAAGTTAGTAAAGTTTGGTAAATGTTTCCTTATAGAGATATTGGCATTGTTCTGTTTTGTTGCGGCGGCCATCTTCAAAAAGTGTATGCCGGATGTGTATTTATATTGGTTGGCCTTTTTGAACCAATTCACAAACCAATGTTAAACCTTTCAGGCCAAGTTGATGCTCAGCTTGGGGGGAGGCGAGGATCAAATGATTTTTCAGTGGAATTATCCTTGATTGTACATTTACTGGTGAAGTTCAGGATAATCAATGAATTTAATTTTTGGAACAAATCAGTAGATGACGTTGCTGCTCCTGTATCATACTCTGCGTGGATCTCATGATGTAAAAGAATTGTAACTTTCTGTGGAATCCTTATTTTTTGTTAATTCTTTTTTTCATCTTCTGGGATCCATTTTACTTACTAGGAAAGCTGAACCCAGATTTTTTTGTTGAAATAAAAATTTCTGGAAATGTTTACGTTGCTAGTCATCTTAGGAAAGTAAATTTAAATTTTGCCCTAATGTGTCTATGTGTCTTGCAAACAATATCTGGCTTGGGGTTCATTCTGGGCTTTCGGGGGCACATAAGACCAGCTTTATAGAGGCTGGTCTTAATAACCCCGTGCGCTGGCGGTGGTTCTGCCGGAGTTATGAAGAGGTGCCGACCTCTACATAACTTCGGGAGATCCAACAACGCTTCTAAATGTGAGGCAGCTTCCTTACTGTCTTACAGTTAGACCATTTTCTACGCTTAAACCAGGCATGGAAAATGATGAATGAGACGGGGCTGCCGGCCGTCCCCTTCCCCGCCCACTCCACTTTTTTAGACCAGGCGTGAGCGGGGAGAAGTCGCCGATCGCGGTGCAAAGGACCTTTGCTCCGCAATCTGAGCCAAAAATACACCTAATTTAGGTGTATTTCTGTTTAATAAATGACCCCCTCAGTGTCTGTGTTGCTCATCTATCATGTATAGTGTACGGAACTATCAAGTACTGTACATCAGTGTTTGCCACTATTCCATGTAGGTATGATGTAGATATCGGTGTATTTGACGATTTGAATCCATACAATCTGACAGACATCAGAAAGGAACTTGTCATCAGAGTCTCTCAGTAGTACAGACTCAGGCTTTGGGCCTGTAACTCTAAATGATCATATCTCCGCGCTGAAGATGTTATAGGACATCTGTCAGCAGCTTTGTAGCTATAAGACTGGCTGACCTGTTACATGTGCGCTTGGTGAAAAGGCATCTGTGTTTGTCCCATGCTCATATGTGCCTGCATTGCTGAAAAAAATGAAATTTTATTATATGCAAATGAGCCTCTAGGAGCAACGGGGGCGTTGCCGTTACACCTAGAGGCTCTGCTCTCTCTGCAACTTCTGTGCCCTCTGCACTTTGATTGACAGGACCAGGCAGTAAAAACATCATTGCGCCTTATTATATCGCAGATACGGTATATATGGATGTTCTAGATGACCAAATACCGGATTAAAAGAAGTAAACTTACACAGTTTTATTCTTGGTATTACCTAGGGGGACTGCAGTCATAATTATTATTTAGTTATTACATGACGAACAGGTTAATGACAAATTCAGCTCTGCAATATATATATATATAAAAAAATCTGTTCTTCTTTTGATTTTTTATATTAGAAAACTGGATTGCGGGGCTTTTGTATTCTTCTATATAACTGTGCCATTTGCTATAGTTATTGATTGGCCAACGTATTCACCAGATACCGAGTGTTTTACCTGCATTGAATTGCCTTGGTAATGATTTTCTCCTGTAGCCTGTGTGTTCTCGGAGTCTTTCTATTGTCCTCTTTGTCCCTACGTCTGTGTTCATTCTGTGTCATCTGTCTGCCTACAATCTGTACTTTTTCTAAACCTTTGCAAGGTGCTTTTCCTTCAGTGTCCGTTGCTTTCTTCTGAGTCTCACTCTCACTCCCATCTCCTTTGTCTCTGTCTGTCATTGCACGGTGTTGCCACAGAAGACTTGGACTCACCACGAAGACGAAACTCAGGTCTGTGTCTTGAATCTTTGCTTCTTCCTTGTCTTGTCCTTATGGCTGTGTCTGTTCCATGCATGTCTCTTTTCATCCTAAGGAGGAAGCATAATGGCCCTTTAAATTTTACTTTATTTTTTATTTTTTTTATTTTTGCCTTTTAGGGTTACATTCACATGACCATATGTATTTTGGGTCTGCAAAATGCAAATCCACAAAATACGGACGAGGTTCGAATTGCTTCAATCAGTCCGTGGTTCGTATTTGTGGCCAAGAATATGACATGTTCTAACTTTTGCGGAACGGACATATGAATGCGGAAAGCACACCATGTCTTCCGTCTGCTTTCTGCTTCCGTATGTCCGTTCCACAAAAGGTAGAACATGTCCTATACTTTACCGCAAAATGCGGATGCCATATGAAACGCATCCATATTTGTGGATCCACAGTTTGCAGACTGCAAAATACATACGGTCGTGTGAATGCACCTTTATGATAATTATGGGAATTGTAGCAATTAGTCTTGCTGTTAGCTACGTAAGAGTTTCAGGCGATTCTGAAATCTGATCGTAGGGGCAGATATTTGGTTATTTAGACCTCAGCTTCCCCCAGCCGTAGTGGATGATAACAGGGAACAGTAGACTGATTTAAGGCCTCTTTCACACTACAGTATGTTGCATTCAGTGTTTTGCGTTCCGTTTTTCACGGATCCGTTGTTCCGTTTTTTGCTTCCGTTGTGGTTCCGTTTCCGTTCCGTTGTTCCGTTCCGTTTTTCCGTATGGCAAATACAGTATACAGTAATTTCATATTAAAAATTGGGCTGGGCATAACATTTTCAATTGATGGTTCCGCAAAAAACGGAACGGATACGGAAGACATACGGATGCATTTCCGTATGTGTTCCGTTTTTTTTGCGGCCCCATTGACTTGAATGGAGCCACGGACTGTGATTCTCGGCCAAATATAGGACATGTTCTATCTTTCCAACGGAACGGAAAAACGGAAATACGGAAACGGAATGCATACGGAACACATTCCGTTTTTTTGCGGAACCATTGAAATGAATGGTTCCGTATACGGACCGTATACGGAACGCAAAAAACGGACCGTATACGGAACGCAAAATACTGTAGTGTGAAAGAGGCCTAAATTGCACAGCATATTCAATATTTGCCTTAAAGGATATGAACACCTTTGGGGGCATTTTTTTTTATTTTTTATGATTGCGTTTTACTTATTTTGGGCTAAAAAGAATTTTTTCAATTCGTCTTTATTAAAAATTTTCAGCAGTTTATATCCTACAGGGGTTAAAGGGGTTGTCTCACTTCAGCAAATAGCATTTATTATGTAACTAAATACAAGGCACTTCCTAATGTATTCTGATTGTCCATATTCCTTCCTTTGCTGGCTGGATTCATTTTTCCATCACCTTATACACTGCTTACTTCCATGGTTACGACCACCCTGCAATCCATCCGTGGTGGTCGTGCTTGCACACTGTAGGAAAAAGCACCAGCCTATGTGCGCCCACATGTTTCTGGCCACTAGAAAGGCCAGCACATTTTCCTATAGTATGCAAGCACGGCCACCACTGCTGGATTGCAGGGTGGTCATAACCATGAAAACGAGCAGTGTATAATGTGATGGAAAAATTAATCCAGACAGCAAAGGAGGCAATATGGAGAATCACAATACATTAGTGAGTGCCTTGTATTAACTTTATCTACATGATAAATGCCATTTGCTGAAGTAAGACAACCCCTTTAAGTGTCAGCCTGTATCTGCAGAGGATCTAATTTTCAGTTTCATGCTGAACTTGTTAGTTTGCTGCTCTGAGAGGTCTTATATATTCTGAACACCCGACCGCTCATAAATATTAATTATAGCTAAATTCTTTTTTAAAAAACCTGATAATAATGTGGCTTAAAAGGCTATGGACACCTTTGGGGGCAATTTTTAATTTATTAATTTCTTTTTATTATTGCATTGTACTCATTTTGAGCTAAAAATATATATTTTATTTGGTCTTTATTAAAAATGTTGAGCCCGTTTCTCTGTACAACCTTGGGATTCTCTAGTAGCATGATGTGTGTTTTTTTATTGTGTTCCGTCAGGCAGCTCAACTGATGGCTCCTTATCTCTGATCTTATAAACACTCATTATAGCTCAATTTCTATCTTACTGATAAGAATGTGGCTTAAATAAGTGTTTTGGAGCGATTAGTAATTTAGAGGTAAGGGTTATTAAATGACTGGCACTAATTGAAACTGAATGTACGATTATCACAACTAGGCAGAAGTTAACCCTTTATGGCAAAGCTGCTAAATATTTTTAATAAATAGCAATTGACAAAATGATTTTTTTTAGCCCAAAATGAGTAAAATGCAATAATAAAAAAAGAATTCTCCCGAAGGTGTACATAGCCTATAAATGAGTGTTTATGAGGTGTCAGGAGTTCAAAGATAAGGGCTATACACTAAGCCATCAAAGCGGCAACCTAACAATTCAGTTGGAAACTGAAAGTTGGACACTCTGCTGAAACTTACCCCTGTAGGACAAAAACTGTTGAAAATGTTTAATAAAGACCAATTGAAAAAATGAATATTAGCCCAAAATGATTAAAATGCAATCATAATAAATTGCCTTTGAAGGTGTACATAGCCTTTAAAGTCAATATCGACCTCTTACCGTCATGTCATTATTAAGTCCAGCATATTGCGCATCATTCGCTCATAAATTGTGACTTTTAGTTTTTTTATGCTACTGTCAGCAATTATTTTTGTGATTTAAGGGTGCGAGGCTTAGTGGGATGGACATGGCCTCCTGTAGCTCGAGAAGTTTACTATAATTTACGCCATAAACTTCCTTAAATTAGAATGCTAATTTACGCTAGCTCATAGCTGGCATACATTTGCTTTTCTGTTGCACGGACTGCCCGCAGATTTATTACAAGGTCTGCGCCTCTAAAAATCCTCGCCAATATGCACAGAATCATCTAGATAAATGAAACATGGAAAATAAAGGTGGATAATTCACTTTAAATTTGATGTATAGCATCAGGAAGTGAACGCATAAGTGCGACTTGTATGCTTTGAATGTACACACAGCAGACGATCTATAGTAAAGATACGTAGGAGAATCTACTTACCGTACTTTCTTCTTCTCGGCTATACATTTGGTCAAGGGTTTTCATCACGATAGACTCATTCTATGTATATTCAGTCCAGTATGTGTTAGCATGTGATGCTTATAGGATTCTTTTTGTGATTGCCTGGTAAGGGGACCTGACTGAAGGAGGGGATCCTCTGGGTAACAGACACTGATGGCATAGTGCTTGAATATACCCTCAATGTCAGATAGGTGCAAATCCCACATGTGGAACCTGCTTCTACCTCCAGAACGGGAGCCCCTAAGTGAATAGACTGCAAAAGAAAAAAGGGGTCAGTCAGCACATCCCAATGTGCAGAAAAAAATACAATGCAACAGCGCTCTGCAAACCAAATAAAGTACAATAATGCCATAGCAATAAAAAATATTCTGGTGCTAATGCTACGCTTATTTTGTAAATTTGAGAGTCTTGGCAAATATATTTTGTACAAAATTATTTGGGCCCGTCTGCCAAACGAGGTATAGAGTGGACTCTCATTGCATTCATTGGAAGCCGTCGGGCACCAGGAGAGGTATAGAGTGTGCTCAGCATGCATGTTGGTACCTACATTCCCTGAATTTATTGGAGGCCATTTGTGGCACCGAAATGATAAAAAACAGAGTGGACCCAGCATGCATGTGGAACCTGCACTCCCTGAATTTTATGGTGACTGTATGGCACATACAGTCAGGTCCATAAATATTGGGACATCAACACAATTATAACATTTTTGGCTCTGTACACCACTACAATGGATTTGAAATTAAAAACAAACAGGATGTGCTTTACCTGCAGACTGTCAGCTTTAATTTGAGAGTATTTACATCCAAATCAAGTGAACGGTGCAGGAATAACAACAGTTTGCATATGTGCCTCCCACTTGTTAAGGAACAAAAAGTAATGGGACATTTGGCTTCTCAGCTGTTCCATGGCCAGGTGTGTGTTATTCCCTCATTATCCCAATTACAATAAGCAGATAAAAGGTCCAGAGTTTATTTCCAGTGTGCTATTTGCAACTCTCAAGATGAGATCCAAAGAGCTGTCACTATCAGTGAAGCAAGCCATCATTAGGCTGAAAAAAAAAAAAAAAAAACATCAGAGAGATAGCAAAAACATTAGGCGTGGCCAAAACAACTGTTTGGAACATTCTTAAAAAGAAGGAACGCACCGGTGATCTCAGCAACACCAAAAGACCTGGAAGACCACAAAATAACTGTGGTGGATGACCGAAGAATTATTTCCCTGGTGAAGAAAACCTTCACAACAGTTTGCCAGATCAAGAACACTCTCCAGGAGGTAGGTGTATGTGTGTCAAAGTCAACAATCAAGAGAAGACTTCACCAGAGTGAATACGGAGAGTTCACCCCAAGATGTAAACCATTGATGAGCCTCAAAAACAGGAAGGCCAGATTAGAGTTTGCCAAACGACATCTAAAAAAGCCTTCACAGTTCTGGAACAACATCATGTGGACAGATGAGAGCAAGATCAACTTGTACCAGAGTTATGGGAAGAGAAGAGTATGGAGAAGGAAAGGAACTGCTCATGATCCTAAGCATACCACCTCATCAGTGAAGCATGGTGGTGGTAGTGTCATGGCGTGGGCATGTATGGTTGCCAATGGAACTGGTTGTCTTGTATTTATGGATGATGTGACTGCTGACAAAAGCAGCAGGATGAATTCTGAAGAGTTTCGGGCAATATTATCTGCTCATATTCAGCCAAATGCTTCAGAACTCATTGGACGGCGCTTCACAGTGCAGATGGACAATGACCCAAAGCATACTCCAAAAGCAATCAAAGAGTTTTTTAAAGGAAAGAAGTGGAATGTTATGCAATGACCAAGTCAATCACCTGACCTGAATCCGATTGAGCTGCATTTCACTTGCTGAAGACAAAACTGAAGGGAAAATGCACCAAGAACAAGGAGTAACTAAAGACAGTTGCAGTAGAGGCCTGGCAGAGCATCACCAGGGATGAAACTCAGCGTCTGGTGATATCTATGCGTTCCAGACTTCAGGCTGTAATTGACTGCAAAGGATTTGCAACCAAGTATTAAAAAGTGAAAATTTGATTTATGATTATTATGTCCCATTACTTTTGGTCCCTTAACAAGTGGGAGGCACATATGCAAACTGTTGTAATTCCTGCACCGTTCACCTGATTTGGATGTAAATACCCTCAAATTAAAGCTGACAGTCTGCAGTTAAAGCACATCTTGTTTGTTTTATTTCAAATCCATTGTGGTGGTGTATAGAGCCAAAAATGTTAGAATTGCGTCGATGTCCCAATATTTATGGACCTGACTGTAACAGTTAGCATTTAGTGTTAGGTTACAGTCTTACAGAGATCGCCTTGACGTTTGGCAGACAGGCCCAAATAATTTTGTACAAAATGTATTTGCCAAGAATGTCTAATTTACAAAATACTTTTTCTGTCCGAGAAACTAGAGGAGTAGGAAACACAGCTGAGGTTACAAGAAAGTTACTGCACTCAGTTTACTCAGGCAGGGACTCAGGAGTTAAATTTTTGGTCTTGTATAGAGTTTTTCTTTTGGTGTAAGACTCAGCACTTGTGCAGTGGATCCGATGAACTCGGAAAGCAGTGCTTATCAGATCCACTGCACACCTGTTGAGTCACTGAACCGACACGCTCGCACATTGGATTTTCTGCTGCCTCCCAAGCTCAGGAAGCAGCATCTGATTTTACTGCGCAAGCACCAAGACAAGATGTCAAGCCCTGTCACTCAATAGAGAATAGGGAATATAGACAACACAGGGACCATTGTGCTAGTGGTGCTCCTAGTGCTATGGCCAAGCCCCTGGTGCTCCAAATAACACATTTACATAAATATTAAAATTAATATATGTCGGCACTTATTAACCCCAGAGAGGAAATAAATATATTGTTTTACTCAGCATGATAAGCCCTACCAGGCAATATGCTCATGCTGACAGAGGCTCTTTAAGTTGTTATGCCTCTGCGAAGTTTATCTACTATATATACTTCACAACCTTTTCTGGCTCATGATCTACTTTCAACATGGTGACCACATTGGCGTTTAAAAGTGTATGAATGATACAACGGAATCGCCAGTGTCCATATTGCCTATTAAGATATCATACAGGGGGTCCACCACTCGGGAGCCCCCATCTTGGAGCCACAAGGAGAACCACTGTATAGGAGCACCTCCTGTTCTGGTGTATTCATCTGAATAGCCGCAATGTATAACTACATATTCCATGTGGCAGCCTCTGCAGGGAAAATGCCTGGACGAGGCTCCCCCTATCGGAATCAGCTGGGATCTGCAATGATGAGACAACCACTTGCCAACCAATTTGTGATATGGTTATAGCGCAAGCAGCATGTTTTGGTGATATTATGACATCAGAGGTGCCACTAGGGTACAAGAATATCTGGAGCTGCCATCAGTTGGCTATCCACATAAAGGGGGATGACATGTGGCCCCTGAGCCATTGGTTGGGGGGGACACTGCTTTCAGCTCAAAGTTCCTCCTATGGGAAACTGAAGAATATCCTTTTTGGAAGGTAGCGACTGGTAATACATCCACAGCAGATACCGTATAGACACAGATAGCCTACCTGCACTGTTCGTTCTCTCAAGATGTCTTGAAGACTATGTTGACAGAGTGAAGCTGACTTGCTGCTATTTCAAGCCTAGGATTTGATGAATGGCTTTCATATTGTCACAGATAATTGCACAGTTTGTGGCAGATTCATTATATTGCAGTACATGTAGCAGAGCTGAATTTGTCATTTAACTGTTTCTCTTGTGCACCGTACTCACTGAGCCAGGTAATACAGTTGGTTGCTATGCAGTCCAGAAAACACATCATGCAACAAACTCACATCGCACAAGACTTCATGATAGACACATATTAAAGGGGGATCTGCTTCTTATTCCGGAAACAGTGCCACGTCCGTCAGTGTTTGGGATCGCAGCTCATCCTCATTAAAGTGAATAGGGTAAACTGCAATATCGGACACAGAGCAGACCCTTTTTATAATCACAGGCAACCCATTTATGCTACAAACATTTTTAGAATTTCTGTGTAACTAATACTGACAGGACTGACCACCGGCACAGGACTGAGCACCGGCACAGGACTGAGCACCGGCACAGGACTGAGCACTGGCACAGGACTGAGCACTGGCACAGGACTGAGCACCGGCACAGGACTGAGCACCGGCACAGGACTGGGCACCGGCACAGGACTGAGCACTGGCACAGGACTGGGCACCGACACAGGACTGGGCACCGACACAGGACTGGGCACCGACAGCACTTAGCACTAACTAAGTTAGCACTGGGCACTGACAGGACTGAGCACTGGCACAGGACTGAGCACTGGCACAGGACTGAGCACTGGCACAGGACTGGGCACCGGCACAGGACTGAGCACCGGCACAGGACTGAGCACCGGCACAGGACTGAGCACCGGCACAGGACTGAGCACCGGCACAGGACTGAGCACCGGCACAGGACTGAGCACCGGCACAGGACTGAGCACCGTCACAGGACTGAGCACTGGCACAGGACTGGGCACCGACACAGGACTGGGCACCGACACAGGACTGGGCACCGACAGCACTTAGCACTAACTAAGTTAGCACTGGGCACTGACAGGACTGAGCACTGACAGGACTGAGCACTGACAGGACTTGACAGGACTAAGTGCTCAATCCAACTGCACGTTGATAGTATTGGAGAACAAAAGATATTTAACGACTATTACTAACCTATCCAGATAATGATCATAGGATAATAGGTACAAGAAGCTGATAATTATAGATAGATAGATGAAGTCAGTCTAGTTCAATGACTGTAGTGATACATTTGTAAGAAGAGGACGGAGGTCACGGGCCTCACGGTCGAGGACTAGGTCTTGCTTCTGTTCTGACCTGTCCATTTATGTAACTTACCTAATCAGAAGGACCATCCTGAGAGGGTGCAAATTATAGACTGTGAGGACAACTATTCGGATACGGGCCTCACAGCATGGACTGAGCCTTGGTCATTCTGGCTGGCTCAGCATCTTTTGCAGCTGACGTTGCTGCCTGTTCTATAGAGATATTATATCTGAGATATTTGTGCACTTCTCAGTTAGAAATTGAATGTCAGAGGAATTGCTATTTTAGGATTTGCATCTACCAATTGTCAGTTTTCTCTATAAGAAGATGTTTGTGAAAATTAACGGAATAAGGTCAAGCCAAGTTTCAGTGTTAATAGTGCAATAAAAGGGATAACGACACAATTATTTGTATCAGTCCTTTCATTGATCTATCTGTCCGCCCCTCCATCCATTGCCCAGTTCGTTCTGGTCACATGTGTGTTTTTTCTTTTGTTTCCTTTCCTATGTTTTAGTCATTTAGTTTTTGCTTGTGTCCTCGTGTGGAACCATTGTTTTCATTTCATGTCTTCCATTACATGTATCATTTTTATTTCTAGAATACAGGACGGCAGAACAAGAGAATGGGGATCCAGGTATGGGACATAGTTAGAGGCATGTTACGTAACTAGACGCGGTGACATATCTGTTTTATTGTATATATTGTTTTTTTATGTTTTCAAGCGTATTTCCGTTTAATTGTTCAGCGTGTTTACAAAGATCTTAGGGCGCATTACTGAATTAATATATGTTTAATTTAATTAATGAATTATATGTATTACATAATTTATAGAAGAATTTAGTTTCTGCAAAGATGTGACCTTTATTGAAATGAATTCAAGCCCTAAAGGGAAGATTCCTAATTCTCAGGGTTCTTGTATGTTATCAAACTGAAGTCCCTTCTACCTGGCATTTGAGCTAAAGGCTATGGACACTGTTTATGCGGGTATCTGGCTGCCCTTCTGTTTGCTCTCGCCCTCCCTTCTCTCAGTGTTGGGCTATGTTCACATGTGTTGCATTTGCATATTGCAAATCCAAGATCCACAACCGAAATCCAAGGCTCCAACTTGGATGTGCTGAGTAGAGCAGTTGATCTTTATAAGTATGAGTCCCATTGTTATTTCTTGGGGCTAATCCTCTGCATTTCTGCCTGAGATAAGTGGCTTGGTACTTATTTTTACAGCAGTTTTTTTTTTAGGTACCAGCATTTAAAATCCACTCTGAAAATACCCTTTGCATGTGAACAGGGTTGTGGAAACCCCATTTGCATGCATGGAATGCAGATTGTTACCAGATTCAATGTGGTCATATGTGAATGGAACATTAGAAATAGCAGCAGGGAGGGGGAGAAAGTTGTACATGGCAGATTAGAGTGTAGAGAGGGGGGAAAGCTTCTGTGGAGTTCTCATTTAAGCTGTAGACAGGGAGGAAAGAACACACATCAGTCCAGGAATGAAGAAGTTTTGATACATGAGAGCTAATGAAGACAGCAGCACCCGGTCTCATATCCAGCATGTTGATAAAATGTCTAAAAATGAACTGCAACCTTTTAACTTACAGAAACCACTAACATATGTTAAAAAATGTAAAAGATGTTCATAGTTTTGAAGATAATGTAGTATATGAATGGTCTTCAACATTTAACTGTCTAGTTGTTGCAAAACTTCAGGCCTTAGCAGCTAGAAAGCTGCAGATTGTGGACCACTAGTACAGTAGGTTTCTCTACAGTTCTGTTCAAAAGCACCAGAAGCTAATCAAATAAAAAAAATCATCTTTGCTACATCTGTAGGTATTCAACCAGAGCTAATGTGTCGGCCATGACCGTATTGAAATCCGCATTCACTTGAATGGGTCTGCAATCCAGAACATAGTGAGCGGAGGCATTGAGCGGAAGGCCACAGAAGCACTACGGAGCGCTAGAACATGCTCTATTTTTTGCGGATGGATCACAGACCAATTCAAGTTGAATGGGTCTGCATCCGCAGTGCAGGCCACATGGACGGTGCCCATTAATTGAGGACCGCATTTCGCAGTCCCCAGTGCACAGCACAGGTGACCCATGTTCATGAGTCCTGAACTAGAGACAGCGCAGCAGTAGCAGTCTTATCCAAGTCCCGGTGCTTGAGTAGGTCCAAAAGCCATACAGTATATCAAGACACCAGTATTGAAATTGGCCCATGGTAAGTGGTAGGCCCTGTTACAGATTTTACATTTCATCTCAGCTTGGCCTCAGTTCTCAACAGATGGGACTGATTTGTAGTGAATGGTATAGCTACTGTACCTTTTAATAATATCTCCAGAAATGCTTCCATACATTGATCCTTGTTACACTGTTAAGTCTGATATCTCTGATAGTCTGTTGCGTATCATGACGGGGGGGGGGGGACACACCCCCAGGTCAGGGTATAAGAGTCCATGGCATATCAGGCTCCTCGCAGTCTGTGGCAGGCACTGATATATTGTGCTGCTATGTCCACAGTGTTCTCTTCCTCTCCCAGCAGGATGGGCAGCTTCTCTTCCTCCTCCATGGAGCTCAAGTCTGGGAGTAGATCAGAGAGTCTCCTAAAGTGGATGTCTCTCACTGTGTATTTGGGACAGTATCAGGAAGTGGGCCTCATCCTTCACAGCCTCCAGTTGGCACTGTTGGCACAGTCTGCTTTCTCTAGACATGTAGCTCTGTCGATGCCGTCCGGATTCGACAGCCAGGCTGTGGATGCTCAGTCTGTATCGGCTCAGGATTTTCCGGTCTGTGGGGTTCCCTATTTTCTCCAGATATGGGACTAGTTTGTTGTCTCTCTGTAGGTTCTGCTACACTGTCAGCTTCTGGGATGCTCTCACCTCCTTCAGCCATTCACTGACGTATTCCTCTTGTCTCTTGTTTACTGTGTTCCTGATCCCGGCTTTTGTGAGGTGGTGTGGGATGATTTTCTGGTCGGGCTGGGTTTCAGTAAGTTGATTTTGTGGCTTTGCCTTGCCTGGGATCCCTTGGTGTAGCAAGGCTTTATGGGGATGGGAACCTTTACTACTACCATGTAGATGGCACCAAAATGATAGCGCCCTCTTCTGGATTGTAAAGTGTAGAAGGAATCTGCCTAGCTCCCCTCGACAGGCACTGTTAGAAGTGCTCCAATGGACCTGGAGGAGATGCTTACTGAATTCCAGGTGGAATATTTCTGTTGGGCTGGAATCCCATCTTGGCCAGTTGGGGTACGTGTGAGGGCCCCAGACTTCACTACCATACAGGAGGATTAGTGCAATGATGGAGTCAAAGATTTTAAGCCAGACCCTCACGGGTGCCTTTAGCTGGTACCATTGTCTACTGATGTTGTAGAAGGTCTTGCATGCTTTGACTTTCAGCTCCTCAATGGCTGATTTGAAGCTCCCAGTCTGGTCAATAATCAGGCCCAGGTAGGTGTACCTGTTGGTGGCTTTAAGAGGGCAGTTGTGTAGCGTGAAGGTAGGGGGCCTGGCTGACTTTGTTTTCCTTCTCTGGAACACCACAGTGTTGGTCTTTTTAAAGTTGATGGGAAAGGCCCATCAACAGTTGGTCATAGTAGGAGAAGGTCATCCGCATACAGGAGAAATTTCACCTCCGTGTCATGGAGGATAAGACCTGGTGTTGAGGAGGACTCCAGAGCCGCTGCCAGCTCGTTGATGTAAATGTTAAAGAGAGTTGGACTGAGGCTGCAGCCCTGTCTGACTCCTCGGCTCTGCTGGAAGTAAGCTGTTCTCCTCCCATTTACCTTCACTCTGCATCGGTTCTCGGCGTAGGAGCTTTTGATGATGTTGTATGTCTTGCCTCCTATTCAGCTCTCCTATAGTTTCAGGAGCAATCCTGGGTGCCACACCGAGTCAAATGCTTTTTTGAAGTCCACGAAACAAGCGTATATCTTTCTCTGCTTTGTGTTGTGGGCATGGCTCTGGATAAGGCTGCAGGGTGTGGTCTGTGGTGCGGTGGTTTGACATGAACCCTGCTTGGCTTTTACTGAGTACATTGTGCTGGCTGAGAAAGCTGAGGATTCTCTGGTTCAGGACACTGGGTCATACTAGTTGGCTGGGTCATACCTGTGCCCGCTCTTGTGTATTGGGGTTATGGCACTTTGATTTCAGGCATGAGGGAAGTAGCCAGCGATCAGCACAATGTTGTACAGTTTTGCTGTGGCTGCCTGCATTGCTGGTGGGCTGTACTTAATCATTTTGGGTGGGATGCCATCTGTGCGGTTGGCTTTCTTACCTCTTATGGTTGATATTCTCTCTGATATCTCCTGCAGTGTTATGGGTCTAGCGGGTTTTGGAAATCTTTAAGTATATTTTCCATGCTCTTCAGTTTTGGCCTCATTTGTTCTTGGTCTGGGTTACGTTCTTCTTTTGGGATGTCTCTGTAGAGGTCTCTGAAATACTGGAGCCAGATGTTGCCATTCTGAATATGGAGGTTGTTTTTCTTCTCATTTGTGCTCAGGTGGTTCCATAGTTCCCAGAAGGAGTTATCTTGGAGGGCATCTTAAAGCTGTGTAAGTTTGGTTGAGGTATATTCTTGCTGTTTCCTTCTGAGGAGGGTTTTGTATTGTCTCTGCGTTGTGCCGTAGACTTCCTGCAGGTTGGTGTTGTTGGGATCTCTATGCTTTTTATTAGAGGCCGATCTTAAGGTCTTCCGTACAGCTCTGCACTCCTTATTAAACCAAGTGTTGGGGTTATCTTCTTTTTGCTTCAGGTGGCTGTACTTTTTCAGGTCAGCCATTTCTGCCATGGTGCAAAATATATTATTAACGTCTCTTACAGCTTGATTGACTCCTGAGTTTAACTCAAACACCTTGTTGTTGAAGTAGTAGAGCATCCCTTGGATTTCTGGTTTATTGTGCACCTCTTTATATTTCTGAGCCGATGTCTTGGACCACTTATAAGATGGAGGTAGTGTGAAGAGTCCGGCCTGCTGAGGTATTTGTCCTGGTGGTTTGTTTGTTTACTTAATATATAAGGATGTCTGGTTGTGATGTGGAGTCCTAGGCTTCGGCAAAGATTTAACATTTTTTTGCCACTTTTATTTACCGTGCTGTCTTAACTGTTCCTGTCTGTATGTACTGAGCTGTCGCTCTGTGCTCCATATATATATATATATATATATATATATACTGTATATATAGATGTTTCCATCTGTGGTCAGGTAGTCTTTCCCTTCCTGTTCTGGCATTGAGGTCTCCCATTATAAGGACTTTTCCCAGGGTTTGATAGGGGCGGCTTCCCTTTGCAGGATCTCAAACCTTTCTGGGTTGTAGTAGGGGGACTCAGGTGGTGGTATGTAGGCCGCACAGAGGTAGATAGCGGACTGAGAGGTGAGGATGGAGCGGTCTATTCTGATCCAGATGTGGCTGTTTCCCCGTTTTACTGGTCTGATCTGCTCATGGAGCTCCGCTTTATAACACACTAGTATTCCTCCCGAACAGCAGCCAAGTTTGGTGGTTTTATTTTTCAGGGCCGGGACAGAGATTTCCCATTATCCATTGGGCGCCAGGGACTCGCTCTCTGCTTTAGTCCATGTTTCTAGAATAGGGATGCTCAACCTGCGGCCCTCCAGCTGTTGCAAAACTACAACTCCCAGCATGCCCTAATAGCTGTAGGTTGTCCAGGCATGCTGAGAATTGTAGTTTTGCAACAGCTAGAGGGCCACAGGTTGGGCATCACTGTTTTTAGAAGGATTTGAATGTCGATGTTTCTCAAACTCTAGGTGTAGTCTGGATCATTTACATTACATCCAAAGGCTGACGCGTTCAGACCTTGGATGTTCCAGCTGCTATCTATAAAGGATGTCATAGCGGGTCCTTATACCTTGTAATAAGTGGGCTTCATAGGACGAGCTGGGGGTCTGACTGGTTCTGCTATCTATCTATCTATCTATCTATCTATCTGCTGTATCTATCTATCTATCCATCTACTGTATCTACAGTCATGTGAAAAAATTAGGACACCCTTTGAAAGCATGTGGTTTTTTGTAACATTTTTAATAAAAGGTTATTTCATCTCCGTTTCAACAATACAGAGAGATTAAAGTAATCCGACTAAACAAAGAAAACTGAAGAAAAGTCTTTTCAAGATCTTCTGTAAATGTCATTCTACAAAAATGCCTATTCTAACTGAGGAAAAAGATAGGACACCCTTGCCCCTAATAGCGAGTGTTACCTCCTTTGGCTGAAATAAC
The DNA here is from genome assembly GCF_014858855.1 of Bufo gargarizans. NCBI lineage: Eukaryota > Metazoa > Chordata > Amphibia > Anura > Bufonidae > Bufo > Bufo gargarizans. Next base: position 52,815,192 of record NC_058084.1, on the reverse strand, counting down.
TGCAGTGAGACGGTTCTTGTAGCCATCTACCAGTCTTCGACATCGGTCTGAGGAAATTTTACCCCACTCCTCAATGCAGAACTTTTTCAGCTGTGAGATGTTTGAGGGGTTTTTTGCACGTACAGCCCTTTTCAAGTCACCCCACAGCATCTCAATGGGATTCAAATCTGGACTTTGACTTGGCCATTCCAGGACTCTCCATTTCTTCTTTTTCAGCCAATCTTTGGTTGATTTACTAGTATGTTTTGGGTCATTGTCATGTTGCATGGTCCAGTTCCGCTTCAGCTTTAATTTTCTAACTGATGGTCTCACATGTTCTTCAAGCACCTTCTGATACACAGTAGAATTCATCGTGGATTCTATGATGGTGAGCTGACCAGGTCCTGCTGCAGCAAAGCAGCCCCAAACCATGACACTTCCACCTCCATGCTTCACAGTTGGTATGAGGTTCTTTTCTTGGAATGCTGTGTTTGGTTTACGCCAAACATGTCCTCTGCTGTTGTGTCCAAATAATTCAATTTTGGACTCATCTGTCCAAAGAACATTATTCCAGAAGTCCTGGTCTTTGTCAACTTTATCTCTGGCAAATGTCAGTCTGGCCTCGATGTTTCTCTTGGAAAGCAAAGGTTTCCTCCTTGCACACCTCCCATGCAAGTTAAACTTGTACAGTCTCTTTCTGATTGTAGAGGCATGTACTTCTACATCAACAGTAGCCAGAGCCTGCTGTAGTTCTCGAGATGACACTTTAGGGTTTTTGGAGACCTCTTTTAGCATCTTGCGGTCTGCTCTTTGGGTGAACTTGCTGGGGCGACCAGTCCTGGGCATGTTGGCAGTTGTTTTGAAAGCCCTCCACTTGTAGACTATCTTCCGGACAGTGGAATGGCTGATTTCAAAATCTTTTGAGATCTTTTTAAATCCCTTCCCAGACTCATAGGCTGCTACAATCTTTTTTCTGAAGTCCTCTGACAGCTCTTTTGCTCTCACCATGGTGCTCACTCTCACTTCAACAGTCAGGAGCACACCAAACTAAATGTCTGAGGTTTAAATAGGGCAAGCCTCATTCAACATGCAGAGTAACGATCTACTAATTATGTGCACCTGGTGTGATATACCTGTGTGAGATCTGAGCCAATTTAAGAGGGAATACATGTGAGGGTGTCCTATCTTTTTCCTCAGTTAGAATAGGCATTTTTGTAGAATGACATTTACAGAAGATCTTGAAAAGACTTTTCTTCAGTTTTCTTTGTTTAGTCGGATTACTTTAATCTCTCTGTATTGTTGAAACGGAGATGAAATAACCTTTTATTAAAAATGTTACAAAAAACCACATGCTTTCAAAGGGTGTCCTAATTTTTTCACATGACTGTATCTATCTGCTTTATCTATCTGTCTATCTATCTATCTATCTATCTATCTATCTATCTCATATCTATCTGTTATCTGTGTGTCTATGTATCTATCTATCATCTATCTAGTTCAGTCTATTTATTTATCTCTTATCTACATTATCTATCTGTCTCTCTATCTATCTTTCCGTCTATCTCTTATCTGTGTGTCTGTTTATCAATGTATCTCCTATCTATCTATCTATCTATCTAGCTATAATAATACATAGATATATACAGTACGCTCCTCTAGGTATAACAGTGATACAATATCAAGGGCTGTGAATAGATTTGTATTGCTAGGATTTGGCTGCAGGGGATGCTACAACACTGATTTTCATCTCAAAGTATCATTTCTCTATATTTTATGGTCTCCACCGCTTTAACAACCCTAGACATTTGCTCATTGCAAAGTTTCAAGGAGTGTTTAGCAGCTGCAAACCACCTTCACCGCGCAACGGCTGAGATCTCTTCACTATGCATTAAACGGGGTCACATTCCGCTTTATGAGGGGAGTACATTTCTCATCATCTACCCTGCAGTTCTTGCATGGCTGGGCTTGAGCACTTGCAGTAGATTTTAGTAAAGTCATTTTCTGTTTGCTTTTTAGATTTACTGTATTTGCAGTTGTTTTACACAGTAGAGGCATTTAAAGGGGTTGTGCAGGGGGTTTATATTGATGACCGAGTCCCGACACCCACACCGCTCTGCTCGCTCTGATCATTTTTCAAGACTACACTGCACATTGTCTCGCTTGCAGCGGCTGCGCAGTCCAATTACAAGTGCTGGTTCCATTCACTTGAATTCCAATCTTTGCAATTACACTGCGCAACCACTGCAAGTGAGGTGACACAAAATGCAACCTTGTTGAAGGGGAAGCAGCGCGCCGCCTCCTCTTCAAACAGCTGATCAGTGGGGATGTGGGGATTTGGAACCCTGCCAATCTGATACTAATGACCTATTCTGAGAATAGGTCATCAATATAAACCCCCTGCACAACCACTTTAAAGGGATTGTGCAGGATTAGAAAGACATGGCTGCTTCATTCTGTATAGTGCACCTCACCTGTCCGGGCCTGGTATTGCAGCTTAGCACTACTGAAGTGAATGGGGCTGAGCTGCACTACCCCACACAGCCTGTGCATAGGTGTGGCACTGTTTCTGGAAGAAAGCAGCCATGTTTTTCTCCTCAGACCTGTAACTGTAGCAATAATAATCATGGTCAGATTTACCCAAAATCCACAAAATGCATGTTCTCCACTGTTAGGCCTCTTGCACACGAAAGTGTGCCCCCATGTTGCCGTATTGCGGCCCGCATTTGCGGATCCGCAATACACGGGTGCCATTCCGTGGGCATTCCGCTTTACGGATGTGGACCCATTCACTTGAATGGGTCCGCAAATCCGGAGATGTGGAATGATGCGGAACGGAAGCATGGAACGGAACAACTACAGGGTTTTGTCCCGTACTTCCGTTCCGCAAAAAGATAGAACATGTCCTGTCTTTTCGCGATCCGCTGCGGCTGCCTCACGGACTGTGTTCGTGCATTGCGGCCCGCACGACCACGGGGCGCACACATTCGTGTGCAAGAGGCCTTATAATGATAACGACTACCTCAAGTTGTCCAGTTTGACCTGGGGCGGACATGCCTGCGCCATTACAGGTGGTGTGTGATGATTCTGGCCTCTTGTAGTTTTATGTCTGAAGATCTAATAGCCTATAGCTTGGTAGTGATCACTTCTCTCTGCTTTTGACAGGTTCAATGGATGTAGAGGAGAGAAATCGACAGATGAAAATGAAGATGAACAAGTTCAAGCAGGTGGCGGGGTCCGACTCCAGGCTGGAGAAAGATTATCATTCCAAGGTAAAGAGGAGTTTCTTATATTGTCGCTTCCAGGAAGGGTTTGTCTGACTTCAGCAAGTGACATTAATCACATAGAGAAAGTTAATACAAGGCACTTACTAATGTACTGTTATTATCCATATTGCCTCCTTTGCTGGTTGGATTCATTTTTCCATCACATTATACTCTGTTTCTATGGTTACGACCACCCTGCAATCCGGCGGCGGTGAACGTGTTTGTACACTATAGGAACACGCACCGACCGATGCGTACTCCCGTGGTCCCGGCTCACATGGCAGTCCACATGCACCATGGGAATTAGCAAAGCTATTTAGAAGAATATATTTTATACAGAGTTAGGGCTCATGCAAACGGCCGTTCCGTGCATTGGGGACCGCAATTTGTGGTCCCCAATGCAGGGGCAACATCCGTGCGGCGGCCAGGACGGATCGAGACCGATTCAACTTGAATGGGTCTGTGATCCGTCCGCACTGTAAAAAAAATAGAACAGTGCTTCCATGGGCTTCGGATCCGCAACGCATCTCCCAGATTGCGGACCTATTCACGTATGCGGGCCACAATACGGCCATGGCCGGACAATGGCCGTGTGCATGAGCCCCTAACCAGGCACCTGGTCACACCCTGGTTGGCAAATAAACCTCTGCAAAATGTTTTGTTTTAAAGGGTATGCCCAAAACCATTTTTTATTTCTGACAGTTGAGTGGCTACATCCCCTATACAGGCATATGGGTTTCCATGGTTACAGACTACAAATAAATACTTTTCTATTCTGAAGGATTGTATCTATCCTTGTAGCCTCCATTACACAAAAACTGAAGTGACTTTTCAATAGACCATCTTACAGTTGTCTACATCCCCTATGCAGACATATGGGTCTCCATGGTTACAGACTACAAATAAACACTGTGTAGTCTGATCTTACTCTTTGTTGATCTACTGAATGTATGGTATGAAGAGGTAGGGATCCCAGGTAATAATTACAACATCAGACTAATCTGGGAGACATATAGCAATTATTATACGCACTTATATAGCGCTGACATTAGCATCGCGCTGTCCCCAATGCGGCTTACAATCTAAGGTCCCTATCAGTATGTCTTGTGTGGCAGGAAACCGAAGAACCTGGGGGAAATCCACACAAACACGGGGAGAACATACAAACTCCATGCAGATGTTGTCCTTGGTTGGATTTGAACCTAGGACCCCAGCGCTGCAAGGTACCAGTGCTAACCACTGAGCCACCGTGCTGCCCATAGCATGCCCACCAGTGCTATCTATTTTTAGGGGAGTATATGTTTTTAGGTTTAAATAAATTGTGCATCTTTGTTCTTTCAAGTGCGCCCATTTGAGTGTGCACAATTTATTTAAACCTAAAAACATATACTCCTCTAAAAATAGATAGTATTTTTCGCCCCATAAGACGCACTTTTTCCCCCCAAAAAATGGGGGGGAAATTCCCCTGCGTCCTATGGGGCGAATGCTGACAGTTTAACATCGCAGTCTGTGATGTATGAGCGAGCGGGGAGGGGCTGGGGGCCGGCAATAGCGGCGGGGCGGTGCAGTCACTGTACTATAGCCCCGCCGCTCCAGTGCTGCACAAATATAAAAAAATGTCTTATTCAATTAAAAGTGATTACACATGCCCCCTCACTCCTCGTCAGTGAGTGACGCACCGGCCGTCCGGCCTACCTGCCTGCATTGTACAGAAGCTGTTAGGATGTACGGTACTATTAGGAGTGAGGGGGCATGTGTAATCACTTTTAATTGAATAAGACATTTTATATTTGTATTCTGGAGCGGCGGGGGGGGGGGGGGGGGGATCTGTGGATAACATCCGTGGGTGGCACAGTTAAGGGGTGGGGGTCTGTGGATGGCACTGTTATGGGGTGGGGGGTCTGTGGATGGCACTGTTATGGGCTGGGGGGGTCTGTGGATGGCACTGTTATGGGGTGGGGGGTCTGTGGATGGCACTGTTATGGGCTGGGGGGGTCTGTGGATGGCACTGTTATGGGGTGGGGGGTCTGTGGATGGCACATATATAACAGTGCCATCCACAGATCCCCCCTGTAACAGTGCCAGCCACAGATCCCCCTGTAACAGTACCAGCCACAGATCCCCCCGTAACAGTGTCCGTCATCCACAGATCCCCCCCATAACAGTGTCCGTCATCCACAGATCCCTCAGTAACAGTGTCCGTCATCCACAGATCCCCCCGTAACAGTGTCCGTCATCCACAGATCCCCCCGTAACAGTGTCCGTCATCCACAGATCCCCCCGTAACAGTGTCCGTCATCCACGGATAATGCACCATGTCACAAAGCTCGAATCATTTCAAATTGGTTTCTTGAACATGACAATGAGTTCACTGTACTAAAATGGCCGCCACAGTCACCAGATCTCAACCCAATAGAGCATCTTTGGGATGTGGTGGAACGGGAGCTTTGTGCCCTGGATGTGCATCCCTCAAATCTCCATCAACTGCAAGATGCTATCCTATCAATATGGGCCAACATTTCTAAAGAATACTATCAGCACCTTGTGGAATCAATGCCACGTAGAATTAAGGCAGTTCTGAAGGCAAAAGGGGGTCCAACACCTGTGTACAGATGTAATGGTGAAGGCTGTATATCGCTTGATGCCAATCTCAAATGACTTCTGGTCGTTCCAAGTTAAAGTCCAATTCGTATATGCGGCAATAATCACAGTTGGTAACACAGCATCACTTCCAAAAGTCACCTGGTAAGTTCACAATGCCATAATGTGTCCTCCCCAGGAGCTGGGTCTTACCCGTCTTCACTGCCTCTTTGCAGCGCTGATTCCAGGTGGCCGTACACCAGCGGTGTCCCAGGTGGTGTGCTAGACCTCAGCGTGGCGTCCCACGTGGTGTGCTAGACCTCAGCGTGGCGTCCCATGTGACCTGGTTGCTTGGGAGACCGGGTAAAGCTGAGATGACGTCACAAATAGTCGACCGCTTGCTCAGGACCTGGACAAAGCTGATTCTCCTTTATCTTATTTTCTTATTGCAGATATTATCTCTGTAGGATTAGTAAGTGCAACGCTCACTCCTCACGCCAGACGCGTTTCGAGGTGCTGTACCTCTTCCTCAGTGGCCAACTGAGTGAGCGTATCCTCACTCTTATATATGGGACAACTACTCCCATAATACTTCACATTGTCATGCATTACTAAAATCTGGAATGGACCAGGGTCATATTCCTTCTTCCTATCCTACTCCCTAAAATCCTGGTGTAGAGTCAGCCCATACTGCTGCCATCATCTTATACAAAAACCCATTAACTTCCATGCCGCCATAAATAAAACATGTATAAAAAATAAAACATATATAAAATTGTATATAAAAAATTGTGTATAAAACATACGATACTATATTCAACAATATACATCAACTAAAAATAGGATTTGGAGAAATGCGCAAGGTCACACAGTGACCTACCAAAAAACGCACCACAAAAGGCTAAGCATAAACCTGCGTTTCTCGTGCGATTTGATCCTTTGTCTCAAATTTCAAAAGGGGTACTATGAGTAAATAAACTCATGCAGCCACGTAAAGGTAGCTATCCTGTTAATGCTGGGAGGACACATCAATATTCATCCAGCGTGTCAGTATAGGAACCACAAAATGGGATAGGATCCAGATTACACATTGTTTGTCAGGAACCCTCCGAATTTGGAGATCCCCGGTCCCCAGAAGAGAATGATGTAAAGGGGAGAGCTGTCCGACAAGGAGGGGAGATCGGAGTGTCGATAAACGACCAGACTCCGATGTCCCATCACCACTGGGCAACCCCCCCACTCCTCACAGAATACCAAAGACCTCCATCTCAGCATTCAAGCCCCTCGGAACAATCGTATCATATTTAAAGATCCTTCGTGATTCCTGTCTAGACATGTGCGCTATATGGTTCCCGCCTCTCCAAGGCTTTTTAACCTTCTCAATCGCCGTAAATCTTACGGCGATTTAAATCTCAAGTGCGCCCATTTGAGTGTGCCCCTTCTTTGTTTTTGCTATCTACGTTTTCACTTTGGTCCTTAGGGTGGGCCTTGTAGGTGAGCACCTTTTCCATACGGTGAGAGGTTGAGCCGCTGAGTTTTCCAAAAACTTTTCAATAGACTTGATTCTAAATATCTTACAATTATTAAGTGTCTACATCCCCAATGCAGACACATGTGTTTCCATGGTTACAGACTACAAATAAACACTGTGTAGTCTGATCTGTTTCTCTGTTGATCTACTGAAGGTATAGTATGAAGAGGTAGGGGTCCGAGGTAATAATTGCAAAATCAGACTAATCTGATTTTGTTTGTGCCCATGGAGAAATATAGGAGTTTTAAGAAGTAGGTTATTTGTAATCACGATAATTTGCAAAGTTGCTTCACTTTCTTAAGATATTCCTGAATTACAGTAATGTGCCTGTTCTTTTCTGAAGGATTTTATTTATCTTTGTAGCCTTCTTGTGTCTAGACTGATGGTCCAGAAAGCAGTCCCTCTTGTGAGTTTAGATAATCTGCATTTTAGAAAAAATCTACTGAGCATTTTAATTAGTATTGTCTGCGTGCCCCAAGACTGTGCATATTCTTTCATATCCTTGAAGTAAGGCACACAATGCAATCTGTTACCAGGCTGGCTGGGCACTGTTCTGCAGGATGCCAGCTGCACGTCTCCAGCATAAATATATATTCCACCGCTTCAGCGGTAATTGCAGATTATTATTCAGATCAGATCAATTTTACCTTATTTAACCTCCCTATACACTGTCTTTTACTGTGCTAGGGCCCCTTTACACGGCTAAAGATCGGCTCAATTATCAGGAATGAACAATCATTCCTGATAATTGGCAAGTGTAAAAGTGCAGCCGCTCACACGATGAACAGCAAACGCTTATTCCTCGAGTGATTGTCACTGCAAAGGGTTAACTGATGTGATGTTCTATTGTTAAGTGAAATGTTGCGATTTATTTTATTTGTGTACCAAATGGCATTGCATGGACAAGTAAGGGTTAAACCTGTGTTTACAGGTTGGGGTTCTAAGGAGATGGACCCTGGGTCCGCCCCCAGCGCAGTCTGTTGTAGCAGAGGAAGAGGATAGATGTGTCTGAGAACACTGTGCAGCCAAACACTGTCTCTGAGACGTCTATAGCTAAAAGTACTCCAGAGAGAGGAAAGGTAGAGAGTCCGGAATCTACAAGGTCAGACAGCAAGGAATTTATGTCCGAAAGAGCTTGCTGCTGTGAGTGGGAACATTGCCAGCAATATATTATATCTGCACCCTTCAGCCCGGGAATTGCAGAACATCTTCCAAGAACCTCATTGCCGGTCTATAGGTCTGTGAGAGATTTAGAAAGACAAAGGGTAGCAGTACTACAGCCCCCATTATTATGCTGTCCATACATTGTCACTGGTAACAGCACTGTATCATATGCCTTGGAACTGTATCTTGTTATTGCTGGATGTACTACAACCCCTATTGTGCACTTTAATAGAGAGCGACTTATTTATTGATACCAACTGGCCTGGTTATTGACTTCACCATACATTGGCTGCTGCGCCCTGATAAATACCTAAAATGAAGGGCACCCCAACTACAACCAGGCAGGGGCTCCAATACCCGGAGGGAAGAAAGGGTGTGCCCGCCAGTCACTGCAAGGTCCCAGGGAGAGCCAGAGGTTAGATTGGCACTGTGGACTGCTGAGTATTACGACCATCATCTAGGCCACAATCACCACTCTCATCCTCCTCCTGCACCTCCCCGGCAGTATCTTTCATGCAGCACCTAAAATGATAATTTGCCGGCAGCACATTGCCTGGTGTAAACGGGGATGTGCTGCTGACAAACAATGAACTTATATGGGCACTTTGGCAGGGCCAGGCAGTGAAAACATCATCACACCTGCCTGGCACTGTCAATGAAAGTGGAGCGGGTGCGGCAGTTGCAGAGAGAGCTGAGATTCTAGGTGTAACGGCAAGGCCCCCGTTGCTCCTAGAGGCTCATTTGCAAAACGTTATTTTTCTCAGCAATGCGGGCACATATGAACATGGGACCAACATAGATGCCTTGTCCTGCCAAGTGCACATACAGCTGGTCATAGTTGCAAATCTGCTAACAGTTGCCCTTTTAAAGGACTTGCACGGGTTCAGAGCTGATCCGGACATATCCCCTTCTTCCTCCACTCAGCCCCTCTGATGAGAGCATCGGAGCCGTTCATGCTCCAATGCTCTCCCTTTGCCCTGTGCTGAATCACGCACGGCAAGGGCTTGTTTCTGGAGATCCGGCGATGTACCGGGCTCTCAATGGGTAAGCTAGGTGAAGGCTTCTGCCTAACAGGGAGACTGGTGATGTCACTGGCGCTAATGGGCGGGCTTTAGCACTGCCCTAGCCTGTAAAACGACTAGCCCGCCCATCAGTGCCTCTGCTTAGCAGTGAAAAATGTACACAAAAAATCCATTTATCACACAGGGCAAAGGAGAGCATCGGAGCATAAAATGCTCCCATGCTCATGTCAGAGGGGCCGAGTGGGGGAAGAAGGGGGTCCGTCAGGGTTCCAGCATTGTTGGCGGCAAGAATAGTGCTGCAGACACTTATGGTAAGTCCTTTCTGGAACGCACAATGGACCCCACTAATTCAAGTAGGAACAGAGCCTAAACTGGACCAGATTTGCCTTTGATTGAATGATTGATTATAATTGGATTATAAATGTTGCAATATACATAAAGCATATAGATATAAACTCCAGAAACAAATTATGTAAATGAGTAAGATGTATCAAAATGTTCTAATCCATTTACTTAGCAATTAGTAGATGATATGCTAATAGGTACAGGATGCTCTTCCACGCACATTTACATCTCTAAAATGTATAATTTCCTAGCCCTTAATTACTCTAACTTCAGTTCAGAGTGCCAACGCCGAAAATCACCTTCTAGACTGCAGGAAGAACCTTTTACATAACTATAGTGTATGCGGAGAGCCTCATCGAGGAATATCATGAAGAGGGTGCTGGGCACCACATTTTATTGTCTTAGAAAGTAAGAGATAACCGTCTACGGTCTTTAAAGAGAACCTGTCAGATGATTTCTGCTGCCCAATCCATATTTCGGAGGGAGAGAAGCTGAGCTCTGTGATATATATGTTTCTATGACTTGTAGTTGACTTTCTCAATAGATCCTGACAGGACTCCCAGGAGAGACGGTGAGAGTCCTGCATACCCCGCCCACACAGGATGACTGACAGCCTTCGGAGTGCTGATAGCAGAAAGAACTGTCAATCATCCTGTGTGGGCGGGGTAATCAGGACTCTCAATGTCTCTCCTAAGAGTCCTGTCAGGATTTATTGAGAAAGTCAACTACAAGTCATATAAACCTGTATATCACAGAGCTCAGCTTCTCTCCCTCTACCTTATGCTACTTAGAGAAAGGGTCGGCAGACATCATCTAACATGGTCACTATATGCAGGGGTGTTGTAAGTAGTCATAGCAGAAACAGCATCTCATGATTGACATCTTCAGCTCCCTAGATCACACAGCCCTTCAGTAAAATCAAGTTCTAGAGGGAGGCGCAGGGCTTGGTTCAGTGAGGACAACCCTGGCACTTGCAACACCCATGGCCACCCACTGGGCACTTGCCCCATTATTTGCATATCGCTTCCAACTTCGTTTACTGTGGCACTGAACCTCCACCTATGGAACTAAAGGAATGCTCTCCTGATAGACTCCTTGTAATGGGAATTGAATGTGTCTTTAATAGACCCTCAATAGTTTCCTTTATTTCTAGAGTTTTTTATGTGCTTTACATATCCTTAGATATGGTTTCCTTCACCTAGGGCGAAGATTCAGGTTGCTGTCATAGATGTATACCTAAATACCCTGGGCAAAGCAGTGTGGCTTGTTGATGCAGTCCCTTCCCCTTTTAACACCCATGTCTCAAGACATATGCCCCCCCTCCCCCCGCCCCCCCAGCTACTTCCTTGCTTTGGCTATTGGCCTGGCAGTTTAACCTTAGATCTTTAAGGCACATCACACAGTTACAGGTCCATGGAAATGATGACTTGGTCATGACTAGTGATCTTGGACTTTGGTTGGACTACAACAGGTAGCTCAAGGATGTAATGCCATAATATAGTAGGATAGCCAGAGTAGAAGCCTTCCATATTACAGTTTGAGTGTAGCAAAATTAAAAATGATGACACCTTCCAGTGCGGGGTATTAGAAGGTCCAAGGATCTGATGTTCATTGTTATTAGTTTAAGCAGACTGTGATTGTCTATTGTTGTGACTTATGAAGATCAGATCACATTTTATGACCAATTTGTGCAGAAATCCATATCATTCCAAAGCATTCACATACTTTTTCTTGCACCTGTATATTGAGCCTACTTTGGCACAATATGTTGGTGGTACCTTAGAGATGGCTCGGAGGAAACACCCTAGGAAAAAAATAGATGGACTGAGTTTTTCTAGCCTTATGTTCCTGATTGTGACTACTCTGCTCAGCATCCAGCCCAAACTTACTTAAAGGGATGTATCATCAGAAGGGGACTTATAGTTTTTTTGGGGTAAACATATTTTAAGAACTTTTTGTAATTTTTTTATTTTATTTTCCGTGACCACAAATACGCCTTTTTACTGGTGTAAGGAAAGGGGGTTCAGGCTAGACAGCAAGCTTTAATCAATTATATGTACTCAAAATGGTGCATTAAAAACTATTCAGGTACATTGATGAAAAAACAAAAAAAATTGCGTAGTCACTAAGGGGTTAAAATAACCGTGGAATCTTGCGGTTTTACACTGACCACTAAGCCATATATCAGGCTTGAGATTGCTTCTGGGCAGTCATCTCATTATCATTACAGGCAAAATTACAGTGACTTAATAGGTGATGGTCACAGTTCCTCTCCTCCCCTCCCTGCACAATGACCTCAGTAGAGGTCACAAAGCATGCCCACAACACTCTTCCATAGAAACCAAAGTATATCTCCTGTCTGTTTCCTATGGTCCATGTGGCTGCTATAAAACATATCTCTGAATGTTGTTAACAACAGCTAAGGCAAGATGGCTGCCCCCATAATAATGTACAAAAAGATAGAATAACAAAAATCTAAGATAAAAAAAGACTAGTCCTTGGGGAAAAAAATTCTAGCCTTAAAGGGCATCTGTCAGCAGTTTTGTACCTATGACACTGGCTGACCTGTTACATGTGCACTTGGCAGCTGTGACGTCTGTGTTGGTCCCATGTTCATATGTGTCCGCATTGCTGTGAAAATGATGTTTTACTATATGCAAATGAGCCTCTAGGAGCAACAGGGGCGTTGCCATTACACCTAGAGGCTCAGCTGTCTCTGCCACTGCCGAACCCTCTGCACTTTGATTGACAGGGCCAGGAAGGAGTGATGACATTTTCACTGCCTGGCCCTGTCAATCAAAGTGCAGAAGGCGCTGCAGCTGCAGAGAGAGCAGAGCCTTTAAGTGTAATAGCAACACCCCCGTTGCTCCTAGAGGCTCATTTGCATATATTACAACATAATTTTTCCCAGCAATGCGGACACATATGAACATGGGACCAACACAGACGCCTTCAGCTGCCAAGTGCACATGGAACAGGTCAACCAGTGTCATAGGGACAAAACTGCTGACAGATGCCCTTTAATTGTCTCCTGATTATTTCAGTCATTATATTCAGTGGTAAATTATGATGAAGGGATTTCTGAGATATGAAAAAAGTGTCTTCTTTATTTCTATGAACAGCGCCATTCTTATCATTGGGCTGGGACTGCAGCTCAGCTCCATTGTAATGAAAAGGACTGCGCTGTAATACCAAGCCTAGCCTGTAGATGAGAGTGGTGCTGTTTTTACGGATAAAAAAAAAGATGCCCCTTTTTGCAATCCTTTTGTAACTCCTTCAACAATTAAAACATCCAAAATCGACATTGATGAAATATATATAATTGCACATTGATAATGACATCTAGGTAGGTCTTCCACTTTTACAGCTCCACGAGCAGCAGGTATCTGTGTCCTCAGAAGCGCTGAGTGGGGTATGTTATTTGTGTTTCAGTATCGGCCAGGCCGGGATCCACAGAGAGGTTCGGACAATGTCTCCAACAAGTCGTCAGACAGCGATGTGAGTGACGTGTCTGCTGTGTCCAGGACAAGCAGTGCCTCCCGATTTAGCAGTACCAGCTACATGTCTGTGCAATCGGAAAGGCCGCGAGGGAACACCAAAATAAGGTGAGCAGTGTTATAATGCACAGGGAAGGAGCGTAAAGTCAAAGGAACACAGCAGACAAACTTGTGACACTCTGACATGCCTTACACAGTACCTAAAGGGGCGGAGCATGACACAGGGATTCAAATCACACCAACGAGAGAATCTCTTATTATGATCCTGAATACAGATGATAAGATCTTTAGCTGAATCTCTGTTGGAATTGAGCTCATGAGCAGATGTGGGTAATGAGCAGCAGCACTTGTTTACGGTCTCCATTACCACAGTCTGTCCTGTCCGTCCTCCTGTACTTCATGTCTCCTCATGAACTCCGTTCCCACAAAGATTCAGCTAAATATAATTAAACTGTATTCAGGATCATAATCCCTGACGAGCAGAGAGGAGGATGAGGCAGCTCTTTAACTCAGTTGTTGTGAAGTAACTTGTTCTCCTGTGTGATCAGGACGGGTTTTGTGTGTACGAATAGGACAGCGGCCATTTTGTTTCTCCTAATCATTGCTCCCCAGACAAAACGAGCCATTATACCTAATGAAAGGTATTTGGGAATATATTTATAATAAAGTAATATTTACGGATTTTCATTTTCTTATTTCCCGGAGAACCCCTTTAAGCCAAACGCCCCAGGATCCTGGCACAATTTGTGCCAAAAAACTGGTGCACGTGTCTTGCACCATATTTATTATGTGTTTTGTACCTCATTAGACAAGGGGGCATGGCTTAGAGGGAGAAGGGAGAGATTTGGCATGATGGAGCGTGGCTTAAAAAGGTGGAATGTGCACCAAATGTTTTCTGCAGAGTAAGCCAACCAAGTGGTGTAAAGTCGGACAGAAGTGTCTATCATGTCTAGCAAGATGCATCATAGATATCCTACAGCGAGAGCCAGGACATTTGGCACATTGCCTATGTTTGCGCCATGTACATTTTGATTGACGGTAGAGATGGGATTTTCTGAAGTCCTCATATTCTTTTCTTTGATTTATTTATATTTCCAGTCATTATAAGTGTATTTTATTTTGCATGTCTTCCATCAAGGCTCTGTTCACATCTGCATTATGCAGTTTCCTTCAGCGGTTCCAGTGTTTTTGACAGCAGGAATGGTGCATCGGAACATCAATGGAAACCTGTCAGACCCCATTATAACTGGATAAATGTGACACTAGTGTGAACAGAGCCTTAACTTTAGTGTCCTGCATGCCTTGCTTCTTTATTTCTTGGCTCTAACCCTCATCTTTTCTTTTCTACTTGCATGCTTCTTTTCCTGTCCGTTCGGGCTTCTTAGAAGATTGAAAGAAATAGGGGACAGGAGCGATAGGAGAGAGGGAGGACAGGGTGGGGAGAACCACATGGGCTTCCCTGAGGAGGATGAGGAGGACATCAGGGAGGAAAGGGATAGTGAGAAAGTAGTGGAGGAGGCTCAAAGAGCCAGAGAGAACTCACTCAAGAGAGGAAGTAAGGGCTCGATTGAGGAGGAGATCCTGCATGCTGAGAAAGATGGAGAAATGCATGAACCTGAAGAAAATCACGAAGAGGTTCTGCCAAGGAGGTTGTCAGAGAATGACATCAGGTAACATGTTTATCCTCACAATATAACCCTCCTAGATAGTTTTTTTTTTTTTTTCCCATCCTTCCCATAGTATTATAGATAATGCTCAAAAAGTAAAAATAAAATCCCATCTTCTCCTTTCCTTTGATCCTACTTTGTCTGATATTACAATTAAAGCTGATAGCCATGTTTCTATGGGAGTTCCGGAGATTACTATGTAGAAACTCTGTGGTGCCTGCTTTAACCTTGGTCTGTTACTGACTACGAGTTTCGCCTGTTCCTTTGGGCCTTTGCACTGGTGTCTCTTGACTGCTTGACTGCTCCAAGAGGTAGCGGCTTGGTGTTTTCCCTGCAGTGAAGTCCATGTCCCTGTATAGGGGGTTAAAAATCAGGGAACCGCCAGGATAACTCCCTTAGGTTTAATCCTATGTCAAATCCGTTGGTTGGCACAGTGGCTCCACACCCAGTGCCGTAATGCCAAGCATGATGTCAATAGAACCGTATCCGTACACGCCTGTACGTCCCAGGAATGCAGAGCCTGGTGCTCCAGATCTCCTCATCTTACTTTTACATTTGTTGACCTATCTTCCTGAACTGCAGCATGTGGGACAAAGGAACGATCTCTCCCAGTAATTAGGGGCTCCAAAGCTGGGATCAAACCTGTCAGATATTTATGCAGTTCTTCTCATCTTCCTCTTGGATCTGTGGCACTAATTCCCCTAAACTGCAACATGTGGGTCCCAGGAAATGCTCTTCTAGTAATTAGAGGTTCCAAAGGTGGGACCCAACCTGTCATACGGTGTAGATGCAAAAAATAAGCATACATTTATAAAACAAAGAACTCTAACTAAAACCTCATAAATCACGTAACCCAGCGTAGTGCTACCCCATCAGGTAGATCCTACCAAACAATGCTTATATACTCAACTTGTTAAAATCCTCTCTTGTCACAACTGATATGGAACTATTCATTATATTGTCATGAAATAGTTCTCCACTGAATGTGCATAATTCCCCTGAGAAGTCCTGACCCATTTTGTGACAGAGCCAGAACAATTAAGTTTAGCGCCCTGATTTTACAATGCATGTAAATAAGGTACTGCTTCTGTCTGTCCCACTTTCATCTGCTCTATCTTAGTACGGGCAAGTGGTGGCCATGCAGCAGACAGACGTGTTGTAGTTTGTTGGTGCTACCTAATCATCCAGGCACATTTTGTATCCAGCATTCAATGCTGTACAAATCAGATCCAAAGACAATATACAAATCACTTAATTGGAATGGCCACCCACTTCTTTGGCACAGCTTAGGGTGGGTTCACACTAGCGTTAGGGATTCCGTTATGGCTTTCCGTTATCATAGACTTGTATTTTGACGGAATGCAAAATGGAAGCCTTTAAAAGGCATTCCGTTGGCTCTCCGTCCTAATTAAAGTCTATGGGAATCAAAACGGATCCGTCTGGTTCCCGTTATGCAAGACGGAATGTTTTCCGTCTTGCATAACGGGACTCAGACTGATCCGTTATGCTTTCCTATAGACTTCTATTAGGACGGAAAGCAAACGGAATGCCTTTTAAAGGCTTCCATTTTGCATTCTGTCTGGGCATTCCATAATGGAATCCCTAGCACTAGTGTGAACCCACCCTTATAGAGATTTACATGAGAACATTGTTGACCTGACAAAACATATTGTTATATATGCCGGAACGACCAAGATTCATAGATAAGTATGTTTAAAGTTTAAGACTGGAGACCTCCATTACTTGAAGGTAGTACTCATACAAAGTCATTACATTTGACCTGCTGTACATTATCTAGAACAGTGTTTCTCAACTCCAGTCCTCAGGACCAACCTGCCGGTCATGATTTGAGAATATCGCACGAAATGAACACTTATGGTAAGTCCTGATGCATTGACAATGACGAGATCACCTGATCAATACTAACTAAATCTTGAAAACATGACATGCTGGAGGGTCATGGGGACTGGAGTTGGGAAACACTGATCTCGAAAATCTATAACTTCAGGAACCAGTTAACTTTCCTATCGTTCTCAGATGTGTCCTCCTGGCCATCATCTATTCTCCACGTTTCTCCTGATTGTCCTCTTATACAAGTCATTTCTATGTTCTCCAAGTCTCTTAAACTGTCTATACAGTACACACTCTGGCTTCTCCTGTTCAGAGGACAAAGAACGTTAGAATTTGCTCCACCCTAGATGTAATATGCATGCAGCTAAAGAAGCCCTTAAGGAGCTGTACCGTGTCGGGCAGCCTACAAAAATGGGGTCTGGTTTCTAACTCAATAACAAAACCTATTCTAGCAGAGTCCATAATGTCAAGCGGAGGTCAGTCCCATGTGAAGATGATAGGAAAGCAGATCACTTGGTACTTGAGTTTATCAACTTTTGGGTAACTTCACATATAATTTTTTAGTTTCTGTTTTAGTTCAATTACAGAAATGACACATCTACTGAGTAACACATCCTAGTGGACCCTGGTGGATCTCATTGCCTTATCTTGCTTACTTTATACAGTCCATCAAATTTCCTTTACTAGTCTGTCCGTGAAGCACCAATGAAAGCCTACAGAACAAAAATAATAAAGTTTAGACCTCCCCCCCCCAACCTACTATTGCTCACATTTCACAATAATGGCATACTTGTCTGATCATGCGCATACTAGTTTCTATATACAGCATGTTTCTACTGGTCATCTAGCTGCAGAGCCTCATTGTATAGCACAGCACTAATAATAATAGGCTATTGCAGTATGACATAGGTAAATTAACATCGGGAGAGTATATTAGGGCTCAGTAAAGCCGTGCGCATTGTAGTCATAATGATTTAAGAAGCATAGCCCCCTTCATCGATGTGAAGTGACAGATGCACATCGGTGCAGTTCCCCGAAGCCGAGTCTCCATGGAAACATAGCTCGCTTACATCATACGTGTCCTGAAACTGCTGCTATTGTTCACTATTTCTAGCAATATAGCAGCATCGAAAAGAAAGTTGCCGAAGATGAGATGAACTCCTCTGACATGAGGCCACCGATGATATACTCAACGAGCAAATGTCACAGAGTCTAAGAAAGTCACAACCTAAGGCCTCGCAGTAGAACCACAGCCTTCTCACAGCTTAGCCTAGCTGCCATGTTCATCGGTCACATACCGATACCAATCATAACCGCTATACAATGTATGACGCTGTGCTTGGTGAGCTGAGAGAAGGCCATGGTGCGTCTGCGAGCATCGGTGCCTTCTCAAACAGCTAATCGGTGGGAGTCCCAGGTGTCGGACCCCCACGATCAGATACTACTGACCTATCCTGAAGATAGGTCATCAGTATATTATTCTCGAGTAACTCTTTTAATGATGTCAATGTCTGCTATAATAACTGCTAGAAGGTTAGTCCTGAACGTCTATTCCATGCTATTTTGAGACCCATGAATAGTATAGAGGTGGTTGTTAATGCTGCTTTTACTTATACTTATGCAGAGACCTTGGCACAATGCTCTCAGCCATGTTGCCACAACAGTGGAAAGGCAGCACAGGACAGATATAACTCAGATTGGAAAATGTCCACTGTGCCAGTGCCAGTGTCTCAACTTTAAAAGGGTTGTCCTACCATAACAACTCATCACCTATCCACAGAATAGTTTATAATTATCTGATCGGTGGAGGTCCAACTGCTGGGACCCCCAATGATCACAAGAATGAGGGCTTCTGAGCCCCCAAGTGACTAGAGTGGTGGTCATTTGTTTGCTTTGACTCTCCATTCAACCTTATAGAACTGCTGAAAAGAAGCACAGTACAGCACTTGAAAATCTTTTTCTCCTAAGTAATTTTTACCACTTTCCTGACCAGTTCATTCTCTTTCTTCTCCAAACAACACAAATATTTCCACCATGACCTTAGGAATTTCTTGAATCACAACACACCCATTCACGTAAAAAGAGTCACTGTCTGCTTGTTCCTCCTCAGAACATGTCCATGTGTGTAGCCATCTCTAATATACCACATTGAAGGGAGTCTCAACCTCTGATTTTCTTGGTGATGAATTGAATTCTGGTCTTCACTGAAGGTGAGCACCAGATTTCTGGTCATTAGTAACGATGTAGGACTCATGGAGCAATCCTCACCAATGTGGTCATTTTAGAGCTACATGTACCACCAATTAAATATGGAGATCATGAAATGTTAGTATTCTTAGACCAGGATGTTTTGCACTTTCATTTTACCAGCTTGTAAATAAAGATGGTTTCACATTTCTAGACCCTTAGAAACTGAGAAGCACTACTCTGATTCCAAACTCATATAAGGTCTTCAAATCTTTTTGGGTATTGTCCTGTATCGAATTCCATCATGTCACATACTCCATTGACATCCAAAAATCTAAATTAAGAATTCTGCAAGTTTCCTGGTAATAGAGTGTAATTGATTTTTTGAAGGCTCTGATATAATTTAGACCTAGATGGTCCCATGTCTGACTGAAGAGTGTAGATAAACCTCAGCAACTTTTACACCCTCTACAATTGAGCACAACCTCAGTACTTGTGCAACAATTTAGTTGGCTTCCATTAGAAGTAATGTTATTTCACTTGTACAAAATGTGATCCTCATGACTATACTACGTATGTCTTTAATCTGCATACTTGTGTTCAGTCTGTGTTAAGGGTTGTAGCCTGTACTCCATCTTATTTCTTGGCAGTGGCTGGTATCCATTATTGTTTCATCCTTTAAGGAGGTCATTGACCTCTATGAGAGGCAGATGTCTGGTGTACAGCAAAAGCTTGTGTTCAGGATCTCCATAGTGAGTGTCTATTGACTGTGGTGAGTCAACAGAGCAGGATGATCTACTTTCCTGGCAAGACATACCCAAGGTCATAGAAGTCAATGTCCTACCTCATGGTTTCCTTACTCTAGAGAGGAGCGGCAGCTACAGCACTTAACACAAGTATACATCATGGCAGGTTCACATCTCCGTTCCAACAAATGAAAAGACTACTGGATTTCACCATATCGGGCACAGATGGATCCTGCCGTTACGCTGCCGGACCCCATTGACTACAATGGGATCCTACGGGGATCTGGTCGGTTTCCAACTAAATGTATTTTGATCAAATACCACTGCATGCAGTGGTATTTACCCTGCCAGATCCCATTATAGTCAATGGGATCTGGTGGTGATTGGCAGTATTTGGCTGGGCCAGATATTGTGGAATCCATCTGCTGGGAGAGGCTACCGGATTTCAAAATGGAGATGTGAAGATAGCCTAAGACTGTCGTGGTGACTGAAGAAGAAGTAGAAGATGTCAGTAACTCATGTGATGAGATTTCCAATGTCATGTCCGTCCTGTGTCATTTTCTTTCAGTGTTTTCTTATTTTCACATATAACGTCTGTTTTCCCTGCGCTTCACGTATTTTATCGACTAAAAACTTTGCTTTTCTGTCTTTTCACCCTCCTGTTTTGTGTGCAAACATTATCTGCCAATTGGCTGACAGTGTTTTTACATCCAAAATGCAAAGCAGACAGATGGGCGCCTCGGGGAAGAACATGACTAAAAGTACCAGCATCGGAGGGGACATGTATACCTTGGAGAAGAATGACGGCAGCCAGTCCGACACAGCAGTGGGCACAGTGGGTACTGGCAATAAGAAGAGAAGATCCAGCATCGGCGCCAAAATGGTGGCTATTGTTGGCCTCTCACGGAAAAGCCGAAGTACCTCACAGCTCAGCCAAACAGGTAGGACTTACTTTTCGGTCATGTTTGGGTAGAGAAATAGTTTTTTGGGGGGTTATTTTTGCAGCTCTGAACCAATAAATGAAAGCAGTTATTTATGTCTGGGTTAAGTCTTGGTGCAAAAAAACGCATTGAAAACTGCATGTGCGATTCCAGCCTTAAAGGGAACCTGTCATGTTGACCATGGTGTCTGATCTAAAGGCAACATGTTATAGAGCAGGAGGAGCTGAGCAGATGGATATATAGTTTTGTGGGTAAAGATTCAGTATAACTTGTATTTTTCCATTTAAATTCCTGCTCATTCTGGGCTGTGAAGTCCAGGAGACGGTCCTATCAATGATTGACAACCTTCCCTCTATTACTGTGTATACAGAGAGAGCTGTCAATCACTGATAGGACCGCCTCCTGGACTTTAAAGCCCAGAATGAGCAGGAATTTAAATGGAAAAATACAAGTTATACTGAATCTTTACCCATAAAAAAAATATATATCAATCTGCTCAACTCCTCCTGCTCTATAACATGCTGCTAGAAGCTTACATTGCACTTTCATTGTGATAGGTTCCCTTTAAATGATATTATATTGTTTTGCATTTCATAAAAGGATTGTCCCATAAAATATATTCTGCATTTTTCAAACCAGCACCTGGACCTGAATACTTTTGTATTTGGATGTAATTAAAAATTTTGTATAGCCACTGAGTTATTCAATAAAATGTATCTGTATAGCGCCATCTGCTGTTTGTTCTTTTCCCTATTTCTCTGTCCACCTCACTGAGGTGGTCGTGCATGCTCAGTTCTATTTTTCAAATGGCAGCAGCTGGATCTACTGTTAGAAGCTGTGACAGTTACACGGACGGAGCTGCAGCAGAAAGGATAGACACCCTGAGAAAGGGCATGCCCCCCGAGCTGCCAGCTTGAAATAAACCAGTCAGAGCAACTGAATCAATGAATGGGGAGATCTCTGGATCCATGTGAGGTACAGGGCTGGTTCTAGCTTTGTTAGAAAGAGAACGTCATGTGTTATAGGATGTCTGATTTTCATTTTTTACTTTAATCATGACATAACCTGTTTAATGTGTTTTATGTCCAGAATTCCTGAAAATGTATTTATGCAAATGTTATTCCCTTGTTGCGGGTTAATCTGAGGTGCTCTGGTATGAAAAAAGAAATGTCAAGGGATCATTTTGATGAATGTGAATACTTAATGATATGTGGCGTTTGCATAGAAGACAGTATGGGTTATGTTGATTGAGCACTTTTTTTGCAATTCAAGTAGTGTATCCACCATCTATTACTCCTAAAGGGGGGTGGTTGTTCTTTTTGGACAATCCCCGCCAATCAGCTGATCTCAGAGTGTCCTACCGATCAGCTGTAATCCTATGGCAGTGTGGGGGTCATTTATTAAGACCAGCATTTTAGACGTTCTCCTCTTGTTCTAGAGATTGGTGGGGGTCTCAGTGCTCCAACCCCCACTGAACAAAACTTTAGATACGTATGTCCCTATAGTATATCAAAAGTTTTCGGAAAGCACAGTGACCCTTTAAGGTGGCACTTACAATACTGACACTGCTTTGTTCTAATTAATCTCATTCTACAATTCTTTAGTGATACGAAATTACTGTTTAGAATTAAAAGGGTTCTCCGGAATTTACATATTCATGACCTGTTCGCTGGGTCGGTTTTAGATAAAGTGTGGCCCTGGGAAAAAGGCCCCAAAAGAAATATTGCACAGACAACACATTCACCCATAGCCTGCCTGCACTGACTGCAGATGACAGATTCTCGTGCAGTGTAATGCAGTACCAGCAAGGTGTATAAGACTATCTTTAGGATAGGTCATCAATGTCAGATCGGCTGGCGTCCTTCTCCCGGGACACCTGCCGATTCACAGTTGGGAGGCCAGTGATGTCACTGTATATCAGTCATATGTCCTAGTTGTAGTTCAGTCCCATTCAAGTGAAAGGAGATGAGCTGCAATACCAAGCATCGCTGCTGTCTAATGTACGGCGCTGGGCTTGGTGAGCTATAAAGAGACTGCAGTGCTCACCGGAGCTCTTGTGAGCGCCGTGGCCTCTTCAAACAGCTGGTCAGCCGGGGTGTCAGGAGTCCTGAGGATAAGACCATCCATATCAAATTCCCAGGTAAACCTTTTAACTGAAAAAACCAAGAAGCAGGTTGGACAAACAAATATAGCCTTTAAAGTGTAACTCTCCTTTAAAAACACTTTGTAACACAGACACGTTAGATTTCTAAATTTTTCCATCAACCTCCCCATCCTGGTGTCCCCACAGTGTCATCCTGCTGCCACCCCCAATACTGTGCCTGTTGTGTCCCCCAATGTCCCAGGTAGACATAATTGGGGTCATTTATCAAACTGGTGTAAAGTAGAACTGGATTTCCAAAAGAGCTGTCAAAAATGAAAGGTGGAACCTGATTGGTTGCTATGGGCAACTAAGCCAGTTCTGCTTTACACCAGCTTGAGAAATTACCCCAAATTTCCCTATAATGTCTACAGCAGCTATAATGTCCCCTAGAGTGCCCCCAGTAATAATAACACCCTATATTGTGCTCCAGGTAATAATCCCTTTATAGTGTCCCCAGAAATAATAGAATTGCCCCTACAGTGCCTCCCCAATAGCAACGCCCCCCACACTGCCCCCATATAGTAATCCCCCCATAGTAATTTTCCCCACACTGCCCCACATAGTAATTTCCCCCACACTGCCCCACACAGTAGTTTACCCCACACTGCCCCACACAGTAGTTTACCCCACACTGCCCCACACAGTAGTTTACCCCACACTGCCCCACACAGTAGTTTACCCCACACTGCCCCCACACAGTAGGTTACCCCTCACTGCCCCACACAGTAGTTTACCCCACACTGCCCCCACACAGTAGTTTACCCCACATAGTAATCCCTCCCATAATAATTTGCCCCCACAAAGTAATCCCACCATAATATTTTTCCCCGAGATAGTAATTTGCCCCCATACTGCAATTCCCCCCCCCCCCCCAATGTACTGTCTCTTCACATGTCCTCCTGTGTGTCCCCGCATGTCCCCCAAAGCTGGCACATAACATAAAATACAATAAAAAAAAAAAATCTAAATACTCACCTATGTCCAGGCTCGCACACTTCACTGTGCTGCATCCCGGCACAGGCGCACGCGATCACGTCATCACGCACGCCTGCGCTGGGATTTTACTACTGCACAGGCCTCAGGCATCCTCACTTGATTTTGCACTAGAAGTTGGCCAACAGTGGCCCATAAAAGTTTATGCTGGGAAGAGCTAGCTGTCCTGCTCTCTATGATATTCTATTAGACATATGAAAATAGCTGGACAGGTTTGCTGATTGTTTCCTTAGGTCCCATAGAGTAAAATAAAAAAGCCAAAATATCTTATTCCTAAATAGTTCAGGTTTCTTCTATGAAGGGTGAGGGTTGCATCTCATACACATAAGCTGTCTGGTCCCTTCACTACAGTATATCTGAGTGGAGTTATCATGTAAAATATGATATTTTTCTGTTGGATGTGTATGTGTCGTAACTCCACAAGGTATAAATCTCTCTGTACAGCAGTAATAACAGCAATAATGGTAATTAGATCTAAATGACAGTGATGGTTAGTGCCGCGTCAGACACTGTCATCAGTAACATTATAATGTGCCTTCATCCTCCTACACCCTACCACTGATAAATAGTATGTCAGTCATAGAGGAAGGCAACAAACAGTTGAATTAAAGGGGTTGTGCAGTGCCCTAAAAACATGTCCCACTGGGAGCTCCTGGGAGATGGTTCAGCTTGGAGCATGGCAGCAGTGATAGACCATTAAACTAGTTTTTGGGAACATACCTTGTCTAGGTGTGTATACCGTAAATTCTGTGTGATATGTAGGAAGTCTCACAGGCAATGCCCCCTGGAGTAGGACGTCTCACAGGCAATGCCCCCTGGAGTAGGAAGTCTCACAGGCAATGCCCCCTGGAGTAGGAAGTCTCACAGGCAATGCCCCCTGGAGTAGGAAGTCTCACAGGCAATGCCCCCTGGAGTAGGAAGTCTCACAGGCAATGCCCCCTGGAGTAGGAAGTCTCACAGGCAATGTCCCCTGGAGTAGGAAGTCTCACAGGCAATGTCCCCTGGAGTAGGAAGTCTCACAGGCAATGTCCCCTGGAGTAGGAAGTCTCACAGGCAATGTCCCCTGGAGTAGGAAGTCTCACAGGCAATGTCCCCTGGAGTAGGAAGTCTCACAGGCAATGTCCCCTGGAGTAGGAAGTCTCACAGGTAATGTCCCCTGGAGTAGGAAGTCTCACAGGCAATGTCCCCTGGAGTAGGAAGTCTCACAGGCAATGTCCCCTGGAGTAGGAAGTCTCACAGGCAATGTCCCCTGGAGTAGGAAGTCTCACAGGCAATGCCCCCTGCAGTAGGAAATCTCACAGGCAATGTCCCCTGGAGTAGGAAGTCTCACAGGCAATGTCCCCTGGAGTAGGAAGTCTCACAGGCAATGTCCCCTGGAGTAGGAAGTCTCACAGGCAATGTCCCCTGGAGTAGGAAGTCTCACAGGCAATGTCCCCTGGAGTAGGAAGTCTCACAGGCAATGTCCCCTGGAGTAGGAAGTCTCACAGGCAATGCCCCCTGGAGTAGGAAGTCTCACAGGCAATGTCCCCTGGAGTAGGAAGTCTCACAGGCAATGTCCCCTGGAGTAGGAAGTCTCACAGGCAATGTCCCCTGGAGTAGGAAGTCTCACAGGCAATGTCCCCTGGAGTAGGAAGTCTCACAGGCAATGTCCCCTGGAGTAGGAAGTCTCACAGGCAATGCCCCCTGCAGTAGGAAATCTCACAGGCAATGTCCCCTGGAGTAGGAAGTCTCACAGGCAATGTCCCCTGGAGTAGGAAGTCTCACAGGCAATGTCCCCTGGAGTAGGAAGTCTCACAGGCAATGTCCCCTGGAGTAGGAAGTCTCACAGGCAATGTCCCCTGGAGTAGGAAGTCTCACAGGCAATGCCCCCTGGAGTAGGAAGTCTCACAGGCAATGTCCCCTGGAGTAGGAAGTCTCACAGGCAATGCCCCCTGGAGTAGGAAGTTTTAATATATGCAAATGAACCTCTAGGAGCAACAGGGAGGTTGTCGTTACTCTTAGAGGCTCAGCTCTCTGTACAACCTCTGCATTCTCTGCACTTTGATTAACAGGACCTTCCGTAATCACATTTGCACTGCTTGGCCCTGTCAATCAAAGTGCGGAGGGTGTGGCAGTGGCAGAGAGAGCAGAGCCTCTAGGTGTAATGGCAACGCCCCTGTTGCTCCTAGAAGCTCATTTGCATATATTAGACCATCATTTTTCTCAGCAATGCGGGCACATATGAACATGGGACCAACATGGATGCATTCAGATGCCAAGCGCACATGTAACAGATCAGCCAGTGTCATAGGTACAAATCTGCTGACAGATGCCCTTTAAGGCTACTTTTACATTTGCGGTTTTGCATTCTGGTTTTGAGATCCGGCAGAGGATCTCAAAACCGGGCCAAAATGGTTCCATTTGGGCTGATGCCTTCTGAATGGAGTATGCTCCGTTCAGGATGCATCAGTGTAGTTAATCAAATATAGGTCATTGAAACAAAACAAACCGGATCCGTCACTAAAAACAATTTAAGTCAATGGTGACAGATCCTAAAAAAACGTATCCGTCACCCATTGACTTACAATGTATTTAGTGACGGATCCGGTTTGTTCCATTTCAATTTAACACAACCGCATCCTAACAGAACGGATGCATCCTGATGGTCCGGTTTTGAGATCCTCTGCCAGATCTCAAAACCAAAAACAAAACCGCAGATGTGAAAGTAGCCTAAGCTGGGCGTCCATTCATGACTTTGCTGTGGGGCCATATTAATTCTTATGCTTGTGTGAGTTACCTGCTACTTGGCCGAGATGACATCCCAGAGAACCGCCACAGAATCGGTCTGCTGCGCTGCACCAGGGTTACCTTGGCCTAATTTCTCTACGCTTGATACCATCAGGCACAGATTGACACTTGAAATGCTGACGAACCTCCCAGCTCTTATTAGCTGAGAGAAACGGAGCAATCCCTTCAGATTTTATGTCTATAAAAGCCTTGAAACATTGCAAAGTAAAACAGTTCCTCCTGGGTCGGCCCTCAGCCCCACACACATTAGCAGAGCTGGGGTCTGGGGGCTTGTTGCGTAATCTGAATAGATGAACTTCCTCTAAAAAGCTGATTATAAAAGGCACAAACAATGAGTTATTATTTAATGAGCCGTGCTCGCCTTACATTTATAGAGAAGAAAAAACTTCCTTTTTTCAGCTGTTTAAAACAGCATCAGCGGATATTGTCTGGAAACCTGGATATAGCGCGTGTACTGTGTGTTCATTTCATGTAAATTTAAAGGGGACCTCCAAAATAAGATTAACTGATCACCAGAACAGCTATAATTTCAAATAAATAACGTTTAAACAGATTTTTTACTATTTTTGCTAAAATGCTGTTAAATGGATAGATATGAGATAGATAGATATACACTCACCTAAAGAATTATTAGGAACACCTGTTCTATTTCTCATTAATGCGATTATCTAGTCAACCAATCACATGGCAGTTGCTTCAATGCATGTAGGGTTGTGGTCCTGGTCAAGACAATCTCCTGAACTCCAAACTGAATGTCAGAATGGGAAAGAAAGGTGGGCTACAACAGCAGAAGACCCCACCGGGTACCAATCATCTCCACTACAAATAGGAAAAAGAGGCTACAATTTGCACGAGCTCACCATATTGGACTGTTGAAGACCGGAAAAATGTTGCCTGGTCTGATGAGTCTCGATTTCTGTTGAGACATTCAAATGGTAGAGTCCGAATTTGGCGTAAACAGAATGAGAACATGTATCCATCATGCCTTGTTACCACTGTGCAGGCTGGTAGTGGTGGTGTAATGGTGTGGGGGATGTTTTCTGGGCACACTTTAGGCCCCTTAGTGCCAATTGGCCATCGTTTAAATGCCACGGGCTACCTGAGCATTGTTTCTGACCATGTCCATCCCTTCATGACCACCATGTACCCATCCTCTGATGGCTACTTCCAGCAGGATAATGCACCATGTCACAAAGCTCGAATCATTTCAAATTGGTTTCTTGAACATGACAATGAGTTCACTGTACTAAAATGGCCCCCACAGTCACCAGATCTCAACCCAATAGAGCATCTTTGGGATGTGGTGGAACGGGAGCTTCGTGCCCTGGATGTTCATCCCTCAAATCTCCATCAACTGCAAGATGCTATCCTATCAATATGGGCCAACATTTCTAAAGAAAGCTATCAGCACCTTGTTGAATCAATGCCACGTAGAATTAAGGCAGTTCTGAAGGCAAAAGGGTATTAGTATGGTGTTCCTAATAATTCTTTAGGTGAGTGTGTATGGGATAGATGGATAGATATTAGATAAAGATATAAAGATAGATATGTGATAGATAGATCGATATTAGATAAAGATAGATAGATATGAGATAGATCAGGCATGCTCAACCTGCAGCCCTCCAGCTGTTGCAAAACTACAACTCCCAGCATGCCCGAACAGCCTATAGCTATCAGTCTACAGCAGGGCATTGTGGGAGTAGTAGTTTTACAACAGCTGGAGGGCCGCAGGTTGAGCATGCCTGAGATAGATAGATAGATAGATAGATATGAGATAAATAGATAGTTAGGTACAAAAAAGAAATGAAAGCAGCACAGCAGAAAGAAAGCTAGATGGTGTGCCAGCGGCTATGGAAACAATCCTATATCCAAAGATTGCGTATAAATCGAAATTCCCCAGCAGTGTTCTTTAATCATCAACGCGACGTTTCAGTCCTCTCACTGGGACTTTTCTCAAGCAGTGATACATACAAATGGTGCTGGGTACATATATATATATATATATGTGCAATAAATAATTCAAAAAACATAATTTAAACATTAATATACACATGTGTGATACTTCTCATCAATACAATATTGTGATACATGATCTCCATTACTATTCTTATAACATCATTATATCCACCAACCACATAAAACCATAAAGTGTCCTAATTAGTTTATATTAAAAATTCATGTGCACACCTGATTAAAAACACAGTTAAGGACATTGCAGATTACTGACCAGCATGGACTTTCCTGCTCCATGAAAAATTAAATGGCCATGGGGCGCAGGAAGCCGTGCCGAGAGGAACGCACAAAAAGCCGTCACCTGACAGTCATCCCACCACATGACAGCCCCATCCGCACATCACGGCCCATAGCATTATTTTCCAGTCCCAATGAATATACAACAGTGTGTGTACTACAAAACCCCATGATAATTACATAGGCCAAGTGCCTTAATGAAGTATGCCGTATTTACCTGATCAGGGGGAGAAAAAAAAGACATATGGATATATAGATGAATTCAGTAAAATCGGAGAACCCCATGTACCATCACATTGTTATATGCAGACGGACACGGGGAATAAGTACAAGGACGGTTCAGTATCCAATTGCCGGACACCAATTCCCGCCCTGCAACTTCTCACTCTCCAATGTATAAAACTACAGGGAATATAGAGAGGGCACAATGGACACAGGTACCGTTCATGTATCCGTGTCCCCACTAGTGTCCCAACCCTTCCCCAACAGTGACGTACAAAAGTAATAACATCCAGCTCCTAATAATTCTCCCACTGTCCAATATACAATCTTCTTGTAGGCACCCACAGTAGACACAAGGAGACCAAAAACAACACCATATATCAAAAAGAAATACATTCTTCTTACGTAGATAATTTCCATGAAGTCAATGCTGGTTTTACAAGTAATGCCTCTGCTGTCCATAAATTCTACAAAAGATAAAATAAATAGTATTAGTATATTTAATATTTTTAAAGCAAAAAAAAGATAACAACGCATGGGGAGATAATTGAGTGAACATCCATGGTCTATGGTATAATTAACATTCAGACCATGCGGACGCAAAGTATTTAATTTAGTAATCCATTGAATCTCTCGCCTCATCAGTCTGGTTATCCTATTCCCGCCTTTGCGGGAAACGGGAATGTGATCAACCAACATGCACTTTAAGCTGCTCTCCCTGTGTCCACAGTCCGAAAAATGTTTTGGTACAGGTAGATCCGTCCGTCCTTTTCGGATGCTGTACCTGTGCGGATTCAATCTTGTTTTTAAGTCCAAAGTTGTTTCTCCCACATATACTGTTGGGCAAGGACACCACAATGCATAAATGACATACGTGGAATCAAGATTCCGGGTTGGTGAAGACATTCCCTCTCTGTATATATTTGCAAGTAACACAGTTAAAGCAAGGAAAACAACCCTTTTTCTGTACTGATAAAAAATGTCTGGCGTATAGTTTTTTGGCGACCAATGTCCACACGAACAAGTTTGTCATGCAAATTAGGTGGTCTCAGATAAGACATTAATGGCCGATTGCCAAATTCTTTGACCTCATCGATGCCATTTTTAACAATGGACCAATGTTTTTGAATAATTTTACTAATGTTAGGACTATGTTGGGAATACGTCGTCACTAAGGGGATCCTATCCCTCAGTTGTGGCCTATACTTTTTCTTGAATAAAGAAGATCTTATCAATTGTTTTTATCTTGTTTAAATGTAAAGTCAAAACTGCATCTGGGAAACCCCGATCCCTAAATGTCTGCACCATTGTACCCAATGTCTTGTCCAAACAGTCATCGCCACGCACAATATGTTTGGCCTGTGTGAATTGGCTAAGAGGAAGTGATTTCACCATTGTACGTGAGTGTGCACTATCATAGCGTGGAATAGTATTTTTATCTGTGGGTTTCACATGGACATCAGTATGAATGACATGGTTCCTCAAAGTAATCAGCATATCCAGGAAATGAATTTCACTCCCCGAGTACTCTAGCGTAAACTTTGTCATCATCAATAGTATTGAGGAACAAAAAAGTTGAGTTAGTCCGTGTCCGTACCAGTCCAGATGTAGAAGATGTCGTCGATGTATCACCACCACCTCAATACATGTTTGAAGTGGTGGGATACATAGACGTACATCTCCTTCAAGTGGGCGATGGCCATGTTTGCGTACATCGGCGCTACATTCGACCCCATGGCCGTCCCTCTCATTTGCATATAGTAATAATCACCAAATAAAAAATAATTACACGTAAGTACTGTATGCAATAAAGTCAACAAAAAATCCTGACAACCTGGTGAATACTGCGAATCTATGAGCGCATTTTTTACCACCTCTAAACCAAACTCATGTCGGCTAGAGGTGTACAGGCTCGCAATATCCAGGGAAGCCAAAATGGCCCCTGGAGGTATGGTCACTCTACCCAATTTTTTAAGAAAATCAGCTGAATCTTGAATGTATGATTTAGCAGTAATAGCGTAAATACGTAAGAGTATCCAAAAAAATAGAAATATTGCTTAATAGAGAACCCCTCCCCGAAACAATCGGCCTTCCGGGTGGTTTGGATAGACACTCATGTATTTTTGGCAATAAGTACAATAGAGATGTTATTGGGTATGGTACAGTCAAGAAATCCTTCCGTTTTTTAATCAATATATCCTGCCTGTAAAGCTGTAATGCAGTGTTTCTAATGCTGGGCCACTCACTAGAATGTGATGAGAATCAGGCCCTCAACTTTAACCATCTGAAGAATTGGTGAAGATCTATTTCAGTTTGTGACCAGTCAGTACAAAGATTGGGACAGAAACATAAACTCTTTGTCAAAACCTGTAATTGTATAGATGAAAGTACATGAGACGAGATATTTACCACTATTTGGTCGTTTTATTGTTCTTTTTCTTTTGTAATTTCTGATTTCTTGTTTTTACGTTAAATGGATAGATATGAGATAGATAGATAGATAGATATGAGATAGATAATAGATAGATAGATATGAGATAGAGAGATAGATAGATAGATAGATAGATGATAGATAGATAGATAGATAGATAGGAGATAGAGAGATAGATAGATAATAGATAGATAGATAGATAGATATGAGATAGAGAGATAGATAGATGATAGATAGATAGATAGATAGATAGATAGATAGATAGATGATAGATAGATAGATAGATAGATAGATAGATAGATAGATAGGAGATAGAGAGATAGATAGATAATAGATAGATAGATAGATATGAGATAGAGAGATAGATAGATGATAGATAGATAGATAGATAGATAGATAGGAGATAGAGAGATAGATAGATAATAGATAGATAGATATATAGATATGAGATAGATAGATAGATAGATAGATATGAGATAGATAGATAGATAGATAGATATGAGATAGATAGATAATAGATAGATAGATATGAGATAGATAGATATGAGATAGATAGATACATAAATAGATATAAGATAGATAGAGGTAAGTAGATACATGTAGAAATAATATTGAAGTGCTAATTAGAAGTTAATTAATAATAAAGTACATCTGTGCCAGCAATTAAAAATGATATACATCAATGAGCAGCTCACCCCCGATTGAAGATCCCATGTGGCGATGTTTCAGCATCCATTGATACTTATAATCATGTTTATCTGTTGATTGTTTTAATTAGTCTGTAATCATGATCACCTATGTATGGACCTGTATGTATATATATATTGTATTGAGCACGGAAGTCACTGCTTGACAAAGGCTCCAATGAGATGAGCTGAAACGTTGCATATGGTGTAATAAAGAGATCCACATTTCTTCACTAATACCGGAGTGCTGCCTCTTCATACTTTTTGAGTTACTTGGAGGATTTTTATCCAGAATCCCTGGAGGATTTTAGCACCTGGAAACCAGGAGTGCTGCTATATATTGCTACTTCTAGATAGATAATAGATAGATAGATAATAGATAGATAGATAATAGATAGATAGATAGATACAGAGATCGATAGATAGACAGATAGATACAGAGATAGATAGATAGATACAGAGATAGATAAATTCTACTCTTTTTCACAGCAAGTTGCAATTTTTTTCTGCCCCCAATAGACTCCCAATAACGTTGTTCAGTATATTTATATGTCGGTTTTCTTAGCGATTGCCGTTGCCCCAGAGCCACCTATAGGCACAGACCTACTAGGTACAGTGGGCCTTGGGTAGACTATTTTAGCCAATTTGAAGGGTATATTTTACCAGACAGACCCTATGGTTTTCCGGGATTCGTATATCGATGTCGTCCTCAGGATAGGTCATCAATATATGAGCGGCAGGGATCCATCTTATAAGTTGGTTGAAGAGGCCATTGTGCTCTGGTGAGCGCTGCATTCTCTTCCTTGGCCAGTGACTTCACGTTCGTCAGTCACATGGCCTAGGCGCAGCTTAGTTTCATTTACATGTATGAGCCTGGGCTGCAATACCAAGCACAGCCACTATACAATGTACGGCGCTGTGCTCACCGGAATGCTGCAGCCTCTTCAAACAGCTGATCGACGGGGCTGTCTGACTCCCGCCAATCTGACATTGATAGTCTATCCCAAGGATAGGTCATCAGTATAGGAGTTTCCGGAAATCTGTTTAACTTTGAACTGCCTTAAAGGGGTTGTCCGGGTTCAGAGCTGAACCCGGACATATCCTCGTTTTCACCCAGGCAGGCCTTCTGATATGAGCATCCGTGCAATTCAACACAGGACAAAGGAGAGCATCGGAGCATGAAATGCTGATGTCAGCGAGGCTGCTTGGTTGAAAACGGAGATATATCCGGGTTCCGCTCTGAACCTGGACAGCCCCTTTAACAAAAAGGTCGCCCGGGGTCCAACACCCCTGCACTACTGTTTGTGAGTAGCTCCGGCACTGAATATAGGTGCCAGAACTGTACAGCGCCATTCATTGTGTTGTGGACAGAGCTGGTTACTGCAGCCATGCTCCCTTTCAAGTAAATGCTGCAATAATCAGTCCCACTACATAGTGGATGTAGATGTCATGTTCGGGTGCCTGTTTCAATTGGTGGGGGGTGCCAGGATTAGGAGCCCCACCAACCTAATATTGATGAACTGTCCTAAGGATAGATCATAGTCCCGAAAACCCCTTTAAGAAAATCACATAAACCCCTGCACTTCTGATTAGCCACCATGGCTCAGTTATAGTCACTTTTGGCCCCTCAATCAACACTTTAGAAGTTGGATACAAACGCACTCTCTATATTACAGCGTCCTCTAGAGGCCCGGAGTTGAAAACGTTGTGATGTATTGATATACTAGGATAGCGATTGCTACTTATAAAGAGGGAATGTAATGGGTTTCATGGAGGCCCGGAGTGGACGTCTCGTGATCTACTCCCATGTGCTATAAGCAGAGGTTTCATTTATTCTCATTACGGTAATAAGTTCCTTTCATCTTTTGTACAAGTATTTGATTTGTGTGATTTTTCTTCATATTCTCCAGCCCATAAATACTTAATTTACTTTAGTGGTCACAGTTTGTACTCGGCCTAATGCCTCATACATTTGGGACATTATATTTTAATTGACGTTTATCAAGATGGAGCTTGGAGAGCTGTCCGGCGTCGTACAGAACTATATCTTCCATGATGCCCTGATACCACTAATGGTTAACTGGTAACTGGCATAGCTACATCCTGTAATGATCTGTCAACATCTATGGTGCGCAGACTGCAATTCCTTGACTACGCTCCCCATATGATCATCAATCTGTGCAAGAGCCGCAATCTCACCAAGAGGCTTTAGCTACTGTTCTTGAACTATACTCTCTATGAGTCTTGTGCTGCTATTATGTGAGTGTCTTCTATAGAGTCCACAGAAACAGATCGGAGAACATGGACTCTTCATACGGCACCACCTCAATAAGCAGCACGTTTTGGGCCCATACCAGTCCCTCCATCAGGCAAAAACCAACATGGTGGTTATGTCACGGCCATGGCTATGACCGTGACTCTCTAACCGCATGCGGTTTCGTGTGGGTTTAAACCACAGGTGAGGGCCGCTGGCTTGTGGCCTAACTTGTGGTTGCCGCGGGCAACTGTTTGTCTCATGTGTATGTGCAGCAGCAGCCTGAGCGTGGCTAGGCAGCTTGCTGCAGTTGCATGCGGTTGCGCCTAACAACCTTTCTGTTAGGTTCGTGTGTATTTATGCACTGTTGTTTGTCTGTGTGCACTCTGTGTAGTATGTGTGGTGTGCACTGACCCTTCCCCTCACTGTGGTTGTCCGTGGCAACGTTTGCGGCTATGGTGTACATGTGGTGGCACTGTCCCGGCCTTCGGGCTGACTCCCTGGACAGGGTTGCCATCCATGTCGTTGCCAGCGGCAACAGCCACAGTGTGTGATGTTTGTTGGACACTTCCCCTTTATGTTTGTGAGTTTCCCTTCTGTGGTATTGGAAGGGTTAACTCCCTTCCCAGTGTGTGTGATGTCACTGGGTGTGTCCTTCCGTTGGGTGTGGCTTCTTGGCCTATATAGCCTGGGCCTTTGGCATGGCTCAGTAGGTTGCTTCAGCCTTGCTAGCTGGAGCAGCCTCCTGTGTTGCTATCTGCCAGTGAGAGCCACCACTGTGGTCATAGGTCTATGTTCAGGTTTAAGTGTATGTTTAAGTTTGCCTGTGTGTTTATTTTGTATGTTATATTCTGTTGGGACTTTCCTTTGTATTTGGTGCAGCATACGGTTCTGGATTCCAGTCTTCTTAGGGATCCAGTCAGCAAGGCTGTGGCAGGTTGGTGGAACTTCTTGTTCGCCTGCCATTCCCGTATAGCTGTTTATGAGTTCCCCTTTTCCCAACAGCTTGGCCGTTGAGACTCCTGCTCCTCCGTGCCTAGGAGGAGTAGGTCGTCTTACCCAGCTCCTAGCGCAGGGATCTGCGGAGGGTAAGACAGGGCTCCGAGGTTCCTGCGCATGGGTCCTCCTACCTTTAAGGTCGGCCCATGCAGGTTAGGAGTTAGGGTCAGGGTAGGGACGCTGTAGGAGGTGACCTGCTCCCTATCCCGTTCGCATGGCCGAGTAGCCTTTACAACACCTGGCATCTCACGGCTGAGGGTTTCCCCCATCCTCAGCCGTGACAGGTTAGATGTTGGGTACCACCTGATGAATAGACCGATACGGCCCCAAAACGAGTTTTTCCGGCCCATACCAGTCCTTCCATCAGGCAGTAACCAACGTAGTGGTTAGATGTTGGGTGCTGCCTGATGAAGAGACTGATACGGCCCGAAACGCGTTGCAGAAAGATTAATAAAGGATCACATCACAGTAATATCATGCCAGCTTATTGAGGTAGCGCCGCATTGAGAGTCTCCATACTCCTATCTGTTTCTATGTATATATTCTGGACCGGATCTGGTGGTGACCGTCTGTTGAACCTGGTGGATGTAATTTCACTGTGCACCAAATGCAATGAACTCAGGGGAGCGGCCCTGCTGTGTGGGGTTCATTTAAGTTGCTATAATGGTCCTGTCTGTGGCGCGCTGGCCTATATCGCTTTACATGAGATTGCATTCCATGGGGTCCAAGCAGAGCATGGATCTAAATTGCAGGTGCAAAAAATAATTATAACTGTCATGCATTTTAGGATAGACCGAGGTCACAGTCCTCTGATGAGTTTTGCACCCCCTTCATTCTTCACCAGGTAAAGCACCATACGATGGGTTACGGCTGTGCCTTATTGGAGATCAGTCCCATATGATGGAGGACGGAGTTGCAGTACTGGGCACAGACACTACAAAACATACAGGTGCGATGAAGTATGGAAGGCTTATCCTGAGGATAGACCATCTGTTGGAGAGGCCATCAATTTCACACTCCCGGCAAACCCTTTTAATCCCTGCTGTGAATCATCCAGAGGATGGTAGAAGAAGCCCCTTTTTTACCCTCTTAATAATTCAGCTCTTGGAAATTGTTCTATCTCTGAGATCCCAACCCATCATGAGAATGGGACCCCATATTCTGTGGAGCGCCCCCACCCCCAAAATAAACGGATATGCTCAGCCACTCTATTCATTTCTATGAGAGTTCCGGAAATTGCCACTGTACTCGTCTATCTCTGGAACTCCCATAGAAATTAATGGAACGGCTGAGCGCATGCCCGACTGGCCGCTCCATTAATTTCAGTGGGCTCTACAGGGTATCGACCCTCTGTTTTTGTGATTAGTGGGGGTCACAGCAGTAGGACCCCCACCCACTTAATAGTTATCCCCTATGCTGTGTAACTTAATATATAAACAGCATACCCCTTTAAGCTCTGATGTAATCCCATATTATACATTTTGCAGTGCCATTTCAGTAATAGACATTTAGGATTAATTACTGGAAATTAAATTATTACATTACTCAAAGGACTGAACAGCACAAAGAAAAATATTCATCTAGCTCGTGCCCGAATGCAGAAGTCTTCTAAGTGATCCTTTCTCTTCACCCGTCCAGTTCATTCGAAATTTCATTAAAAATCATCTTATTAGTTCAAGTTCTTAAATGTAAGGCCTTCCCCTAATTCTCAAAGTCATCATTTATCACATTTCCTGAAGTCCTTAATATGGCAGCTCTGGCATGATAGGAAAAGTGCAGGGATTGCATTCATACCCAGGCCCTGATGACTGAGGGGGGGGCCCAAAGACTCCTCGGCCTCATAAGACACCAGTATAATAAATGGCACGTGGTCGGTAGGGGGCCCTGTTATAGATTAGCTTCATGCTATGCCTGTGACTACACAGACTACCATTCATGTGTTTGAAAAAGCTGAATGATGACCCCTCTTAATTTTTTAATGACGGCCATATTGGTTTTCATTTAGCTTTCCCAGAGAAAAAAAGAATACAGTTGCAGTGAGCCACAGGGCAGGGCAGAGAAGATGGGAGTGTTGGTGGTGGCGGCTCTGGGAGGGTAGTACTACTCACAGTTCGTAGTGGCGTCCCTCCCTCTGGCCATGCAGTGAAAGGAAAGCACACCGTATCTTCTCTCAGGGCACAACCTGGACTTTCTGGGGCTCCTGCCTGGTGTAAGGTGGGGTGTCCTTGACATTAGAAGGGTGGAAGGCAGGAGGGCAGCTGATGGGGCCGGCAAATGGCGGTGGAGTCAATGACCAGGCCCGTTTGGTTGTAATAAATAAAGTAGTAGTTCATACAGTAACAAAAGTCACAGTTCTGAGGTATATTATAGAGTAGGATTCTCCCAATAGTTGTGTATAGGTGGTAGCAATGATGGTGTTAGTAGTAGTCCTCTCTGAGTCTTACACTAAATTCACTTAGCAACCTTCCCAAATAACCACAGGCGTAACTCTTTCAGCAATACCCAGGTTGCGGGTACAGATCTTAGATCCAGATTGTCAGTCTGTCTCAAAGTGTGGGGGGGGGGGGGGTGCCGGGGGAACCTTACTGTCTGAATCCAGCATTGTTTCTAGACCTTCTGTGAATGTCTGCTCTCCTTCCCTCAGAAGAAGTCCGTCAGTTACGTTGTTCTCTGGCAGCTTTTCAGTATCAGATATGGTGTTTCCTGGATGAAGATTCTCTTTGGGCCTCCTTGGCAGGATCTCACACATGTAGGTCTTGCCACTAGCTCTACTGACTAGACATTCAGTAACTAGGGGGTAGGACCAGCTCATCAACCTGGAAACTAGACAAACACTGGCAGGGTTAACTGTTTATTGTACATACACAACCATTTGGGATACAAAGTGCATATAAAAAATGTGTTCCTTTTCACTAATTCACAACATTTACAGTCATGTGAAAAAATTAGGACACCCTTTGAAAGCATGTGGTTTTTTGTAACATTTTTAATAAAAGGTTATTTCATCTCCGTTTCAACAATACAGAGAGATTAAAGTAATCCAACTAAACAAAGAAAACTGAAGAAAAGTCTTTTCAAGATCTTCTGTAAATGTCATTCTACAAAAATGCCTATTCTAACTGAGGAAAAAGATAGGACACCCTCACATGTATTCCCTCTTAAATTGGCTCAGATCTCACACAGGTATATCACACCAGGTGCACATAATTAGTAGATCGTTACTCTGCATGTTGAATGAGGCTTGCCCTATTTAAACCTCAGACATTTAGTTTGGTGTGCTCCTGACTGTTGAAGTGAGAGTGAGCACCATGGTGAGAGCAAAAGAGCTGTCAGAGGACTTCAGAAAAAAGATTGTAGCAGCCTATGAGTCTGGGAAGGGATTTAAAAAGATCTCAAAAGATTTTGAAATCAGCCATTCCACTGTCCGGAAGATAGTCTACAAGTGGAGGGCTTTCAAAACAACTGCCAACATGCCCAGGACTGGTCGCCCCAGCAAGTTCACCCCAAGAGCAGACCGCAAGATGCTAAAAGAGGTCTCCAAAAACCCTAAAGTGTCATCTCGAGAACTACAGCAGGCTCTGGCTACTGTTGATGTAGAAGTACATGCCTCTACAATCAGAAAGAGACTGTACAAGTTTAACTTGCATGGGAGGTGTGCAAGGAGGAAACCTTTGCTTTCCAAGAGAAACATCGAGGCCAGACTGACATTATCCAGAGATAAAGTTGACAAAGACCAGGACTTCTGGAATAATGTTCTTTGGACAGATGAGTCCAAAATTGAATTATTTGGACACAACAGCAGAGGACATGTTTGGCGTAAACCAAACACAGCATTCCAAGAAAAGAACCTCATACCAACTGTGAAGCATGGAGGTGGAAGTGTCATGGTTTGGGGCTGCTTTGCTGCAGCAGGACCTGGTCAGCTCACCATCATAGAATCCACGATGAATTCTACTGTGTATCAGAAGGTGCTTGAAGAACATATGAGACCATCAGTTAGAAAATTAAAGCTGAAGCGGAACTGGACCATGCAACATGACAATGACCCAAAACATACTAGTAAATCGACCAAAGATTGGCTGAAAAAGAAGAAATGGAGAGTCCTGGAATGGCCAAGTCAAAGTCCAGATTTGAATCCCATTGAGATGCTGTGGGGTGACTTGAAAAGGGCTGTACGTGCAAGAAACCCCTCAAACATCTCACAGCTGAAAAAGTTCTGCATTGAGGAGTGGGGTAAAATTTCCTCAGACCGATGTCGAAGACTGGTAGATGGCTACAAGAACCGTCTCACTGCAGTTATTTCAGCCAAAGGAGGTAACACTCGCTATTAGGGGCAAGGGTGTCCTATCTTTTTCCTCAGTTAGAATAGGCATTTTTGTAGAATGACATTTACAGAAGATCTTGAAAAGACTTTTCTTCAGTTTTCTTTGTTTAGTCGGATTACTTTAATCTCTCTGTATTGTTGAAACGGAGATGAAATAACCTTTTATTAAAAATGTTACAAAAAACCACATGCTTTCAAAGGGTGTCCTAATTTTTTCACATGACTGTAACTCTTTTCAAGCAATTAACTTTTAGCAGTGGTTTGCTGGGTCATTGCACATCTAATAAAATGGCTGAATGAAAAAAGAGGTTATGATTCAGTCTCCTGAGATCACTGTTAGATGGAAGATATATCCATTTGGTTTCTTTAAACCAACTGTCAGGGATCGCTCTCTCTCAGGGAGTCGTACTCACAGACGTCTTCACGGACACCAGGTTTAAGGTCCAAACGGTGCATTTATTTGGCAGTCTTCACACACCAGCACAAACAAAGCAAAAGAAACACCTGCCCGTCTTGGCACTAACTAAACAAATATGACGTGTCTCTCTGACTCACCTATACATCACAGTTCACACACTGTTTCAGGTGCGGCTTTCTCAGCCCAATAGTCCAGCAGCCTGCAGGCTGTAGCAAATTTAAGTCCCCCAAATTCCAGGCTATCTCCCAGCCTCGTGGCCACTCAGCCTAGCACGGCTGAGACCACACTCACAGAGCCTCAGCAGCAGGGGCGGTGCAAGGATTTTTGCCAACACAAGGGAAGCTACATTTTGGCTTTTCCTCCCGCAGCTCATCTGGCCCTGGTCCCTGCATCAGCTGGCTTCTCCTCTTTGTGGTCCTGGTATCTTCGCTCTGCTTCAGACAATCGCTGGTTTGAGGACCGTATTTTTCGCCCTATAAGACGCACCGGCCCATAAGACGCACCTATGTTTTAGAAGAGGATAATAAGAAAAAAATATTTTCCATTACACCTCAGGTCAAACCAGCAATCAGACCCCCAATGTTAATCAGACCTCAGATCAGTCCCCCATGTCAGCCATCAGTCCCCCATGTCAGCCATCTACCCCCATGTCAGTCATTATGCCCCCATGTCAGCCATCAGCCCCCCATGTCACATTTCTTCCCCCTCCATCCATGTTGTCACATTTCTCCCCCTCCATCATGTCCATTTCACCCCCCCTCACCATGCCACATACATTTCTCCCTGCGGGCTGCACAGACTGACTACTCAGACATTTGTCCACACAGTTACTCACCACCAACAGCTCCGCCTCCAGTCTCCAGACCTCTGCTCCCCAGTCTACACCAGTTGCTGCTGCCAGCGCCTGCCGCTGCCGCAGCGCCACTTGGCAGTCACCCCCGACCCCGTGACTGTCTGTGTTGCCGATGCTATGCTGCTGAGCCCTCGTGTTACTCTGTGAGGAGGTGAGGGCCAGGGCCGCACGGCACACCTGCAGGCTGGGGCGGACGGCCGGCCGGGCCCAGTGGGGCAAGTCTGCAAGTTATGCATTTAAAAAAATAAAATTTCCGCCCTGGCGCCATCCCCCCCCCCTCCCCTCCTTCTCTTCTCTGCTTGGTCTGCCATATTTTAGAGCCGGCCCTGCTCAGCAGCACTCTGTTCAAAAGTCTTCCCTCTCTCTCTCAGACTGATAGCCTGGGACAGGTTTTTATTTCCCCTTAACAATCCCAGATGACACCTGGAGATCCCTCAGGCTTAGGGTAAAACAGGCCCTGGAATGGGGTGGACTGGGGAGGTCCCACTACCAAGCCTACCTTCCCCAGTCCAATAAAATCCAGCCCATG
Source organism: Bufo gargarizans (assembly GCF_014858855.1). Taxonomy (NCBI): domain Eukaryota; kingdom Metazoa; phylum Chordata; class Amphibia; order Anura; family Bufonidae; genus Bufo; species Bufo gargarizans. Next base: position 52,773,530 of record NC_058084.1, on the reverse strand, counting down.
AACTATTAAAGAAAAAATACCTTCAGCAACTATGTTTGCTGAAGCCAGCACCATCCTGTATCTTATTTACCTCACCCAGATGAGGAACCTGGGTGAGATATACAGTACACCCCTTTCGGGACTTTCTCACACATTTCACTGTTCACATCACCACACAACGTATGGCCTAGGATTCTTTTAAGAACCAGTGATGTCACTGAGGCCTGATCAGCGAGTAGCTGGTGGGGTGTCAGGGTGCTGGGTAACAGGGTTGGCACCACAAAGTCACTCTGGCCTGGCAAGGTTATTTAGATACAGGGCTTAGGGGGGCAAACTGGATCTTTGCCTCAGGTGGAGGAAATCCTATCTACCAATGATTGGTGGGACATGTGCCTCTGTGTTCTCTATACCGTATGAATCTCCTATATAATGACATTAAAGCTTAAGATACATACAGTGTGAGAACCATAGAAAAAGTGAAGGATTACTCACCACTCTATTAGAAAATTTAGTGATAGAATTGCTCTAGACAAAATCATTGGAGGTTTCCATATACTGCTTACCAGTTGAACTATATGTATTGTCATTCCTGCTCAGTGAGTGAACAGTTCTACGTAAAGGAGTTATCCCACCAAAAACATTCAGCACCTATCCACTTGGACTCCCACCAGTCACTAGAACAGGGGCCCTAAACACCACGCCAACAGTGAGGAGAGTTTTGGACAGAATGGTGGTCACACCTGCACACTGCCGCTCAATTCACTGTCTACGGGAATGGGGTCAGCCAAGTACAGGGCACTAAGGCCCGGGGCACATGTCTCTGAAGTAAGACTGTAACGTAGCATCTTCACAAATTTGCCAACAGTCCCAATTTTGCCAAAACAATGAATCAGAAAGGCTTGCATAAAAAGTGGGCATTTGGAGGGCGTTTCAGGGTGTTCTGAGGACATGACATAAATGCCTCTATGTTTATTTTATAAATTTTGTTTGGCTTCTTGCTGTTTGTACGGTATGTCTTCAGCTCATAGACTACGAAGATTTTGATTTAGTTTCCTCAATATCTATTGAGTTACCCGGGCATTCTATAATCTAGGCATGATCCGTTCACACAACCTGAAATACGCACCGCCATATGGTCATTATCAATGTAAAAACATGACCATACTGAACCAATACATTGGCTCAGAATGTGCAGAATGTTCTAAGAATGTTTTCTCACCCGACGTTGCGGATCCAGATGATTTCAAACATGTCCTTAGAAATTAAGTCTCTCTTGACATACTTTGTGTGGGTGGCGCTGATCAAAGCATTGCTTGAAGGAGAACTCTACTTGTGGACCTACCATGGTGTGCGGATTTCTGCACATTAAATACAGTAATGGGATTAGTAATTTACAGGTTTGAATAGAATGAATCTGTACTGTCACTAGCAGCTCCAATGCATGCTCCGGTTTTTGGGAATTTATTATTATTATTGTTGAATTCTGTTTATTTTGGGCTAAAAACCTTTCTTGCAATTGATCTCTATTAAATTTGTTCAACAGTTTTTGAGATTTAGGGGTTAAATAACGTTCTGTATATTTCATCATAGATAAATTCTTATCAAACTGAGAGGAATATGGCTTAATTAAGTGTTTATTAGGTGGGGAGATCAGAGATGAGAGCTTTACATGAGCCCTCATCTGATAGGGATTTTGAGTTATCAGAAAGGCATTTAAACCCTGCATCTCAAAAACCGCAAAAAAATGTTTAATAAAGACCATTTGTAAAAATGATTTTTAGCCCAAAATGAGTAGATTGCAATAATAGAAAATTGCCTCCGAAAGGGATCATAGCCTTTAACACATTCTGCCACAACTGTGCTCTCATCCCTTATGTCAAATAGAGTTTGCTGAGCAGTAGCGTGCATTTGCCCCTACTCCATACAACTTCTCTCCCCCTGGGACATTCTGGTTAATGGGGGCCGATCCCTCCATGCCCAATTAGATCAGCTATATGTCAGTACCCATACCCTAGGGACAATTTCATAGGCACTGGTTCACCCACCATGTAAACATGCGGAGAACGTGCAAACACCATACAGATGACGGTCGTGGCCAGATTAGAACCTGGGACCCCAGTGCTAATAAGTATCTATCTTTTCTTAAAGACTGCATGTATTGAACTATGTTCTTCTGCCAGTAGCAGCTGCTCTATGTTATTCCTCATCATTGAGTAGGTATATGTCCCCCATGGCCATCACTTCATCGTCTGAGGGGACATTTCCTTGCCGAGGAGATCTAAATGAGAAATAAACACTTGTAATAATTCTGAAGAATGTTTCATGTCACAGTGTAGATGAAGAGCTCCTTAGTGAGAGAACTTCAGAATGATAAGAGCCATTCAGATGATCACTGTAGGACTCCTATGTTGTTTACTCAGATCCTGATTCTTGGAAATGAGACCTCACTTGAGATCAAACCAAATGTTAAGTTCATCCCTGTTCACAGTTCTTCTATGCATGTTTTTGTCACCAAGGCTTATAAATTGGGTACAGCGCTATACAAGCTGGAGTAATTGACTCTGTACCTGTTAGGGTACGACCACATGGTGCAGTCATGTTTGGGTCGAGGCCAGGTGCGCTTAAGAACCACATGGCCAATTATGAACACCAAACCTACTTCCCCTTCTAGAGTAACATTAACCCATATACAGGGCCGGATTAACGTAGGGGCGGATGGAGCTGCAGCTCCAGTCCCCTGCATGAAAATAGGCCCAGCAGCCCGCATAGGCCAACCGGAGCTAGGCCTGCATAGGCCGCCTCGCTGAGGTTGCCTGGCGGCCGCCCCGCAGCCCTTTAGTAGGACCGAACCGTGCCGACTGTCAGATGATGACAGGGCCAGCGCGCAAGGAGAAATCTCCCAGGCCGGCCCTTTACAGAACTCACCAGGAAAGTGACAGCTGACAGATCAGGTCAGGTGACAGGTCTGCTGTGCACGCCGCGCTGCGTTGTCACGTCAGACTCCTCCTCTGGGGCCTAGGCCATGCCGTAAAGTGAAAGACCGTGACGGCTGCTGCGCGCGGGAAGTTAAAAATTCTTCCTGCGTGGAGTCAGGGGTGCTGCCAGCGGTGAGTCGCGTTCAGCAGCCTTCAGTGTACTGCCCAGAAAACAACTCAGAGGCGGTAAGTAAATCAGCATTGGTTCACCTCACCCATTATACTGTGTACTGTATAATTTATACATGTCATTCAGGAGCATGGAAAAGCTGGGTGATGATTTTTTTCACCTAGCTTTTCCATGCTCCTGAATTGCATATCTGCTTATAGGCATTTATATCTTTATAATAGCTGAGCCTGATCTATTATAAACAGATATGCCATTCAGGAGCATGGAAAAGCTAAGTGAGAAATAGTCACCTAGCTCTTCAATGCTCCTGAGTGGTATATCTGCTTATAATAGATCAGCTATTATAAACAGATATGCCTAAAGGCAGATTTGCCATTCAGGAGCATGGAAAAGCTAGGTGACTATTTCTTGCCTACCTATCTTTTCCAAGCTCCTCAATGGCAGATCTGCTTATAATAGATTAGCTTTTATAAACACATATGCCATTCAGGAGCATGGAAAAGCTAGACGTGAATAGCTTTTTCATGCTCCTGAATGACATATCCAGCAGCACTAGTTAACTCCTTGGGGGGTGGCTATACATAATACAGCCATCTATATAGATGGCTGTATATTTAAACTGTGGCCAGAGATGTACACTTAGGCTAAGTTCACACAGCAGATTTTTCACACGCAAACCCGTGCGTAAATATGCTTCAAAATTACGCATTAACTTTAGTCCAATAGACTTGAATGGGATTACACAGACCCGTTCACACTTCAAACTTTATGCATGCGTATTTTCACATGTGTAATTTTGCGTAAATTCACACTTTATTTGTGCTATAAAAAGTTGCTCTGCGTTGCGTTTTTTTTTTCTATAAAAAGGCCCATTAAAATCTTCTGCACCAGGCCCATGATGCTCTTAATCCGGCCCTGCCCATAAACATAATAGACTACAAAAATAAGAGTATATGCAGTTGAATAACAAAACACTTAATAGTCAAACCATAAACCTGATTATACCATTATATTTTATTTAACACATAAAGGTCCAATGGAAAAGTTGGTAAACTAAATGTGGAAATCAAAAAGCAATAATAAATACCCCAAAGGTGCGCATCGATCCCTCAGCCACCTCCTCCCAACGTCGTTTCGGCAGTGAACTGGCTTCTTCCGGGGATAAGAAACGAATGAAACACTCCGCTTTTGTAGCGTCCTCCCAGGTGCAGAATAACAATAAAATCACTACTAGGTGTATCATGGAGACAAGCTCTCCAATAAGGCATCACATAAGGTCAGATGGTGACAAAAATGGCCGGTCCAACACAAAGTTGTGGAACTAAGCGCGCGGCCGGCATGACGCACCGGTCACGTGGGACACACATGTCCGATACGTCAGTGCAACGTCACACCGTCCACACCTACCAATAAAAGAACAATACGGTCATGCGGGATACTAGGTATCGAATACAGCGTGCAGGAGCAAAAATAATAATAAAATAGATTTTTGTGACCATCTGACCTTATGTGATGCCTTATTGGAGAGCTTGTCTCCATGACACACCTAGTAGTGATTTTATTGTTATTCTGCACCTGGGAGGACGCTACAAAAGCGGAGTGTTTCATTCGTTTCTTATCCCCGGAAGAAGCCAGTTCACTGCCGAAACGACGTTGGGAGGAGGTGGCTGAGGGATCGATGCGCACCTTTGGGGTATTTATTATTGCTTTTTGATTTCCACATTTAGTTTACCAACATTTCCATTGGACCTTTATGTCCGGGGGTTACATGTGCTTTGTTGGTCCTCTGTGTGGCTCTTTCTTGGATCCTGGGTACTCCTTTGTGCCGACCCCTCAGCCTCCCCTAGGGTTTTATTTCTCACTGAAGTATGTCTTCTTACTGCTGATTTTACATGTTGCAATAACAGTCGAACGTACATTTAATAAAGAATTTTCTATGTTTCTATATGGAGGAGCTATAGTTACATTTTTTTGTGTGAAGTGTATATTATTGAACACAACCCCAATAATGCAGAGTGCACACACCAGTGCGATCTACAAATTATGTCACAACGGGCATGTGTATAAATAGAGAAAATATAATGAAAAAAACTATAATAATGTGTCAAAAAAATTGCTAAAATATACCTGAAATAGGTGGTAAATGGGAGACCAAAACCTGATGTATGGTACTGTAACAGCAGATAAATAGTATATCACATCTCCCAATACAAAAATGCACAAAAATTGACAGATTATTTTTGGAAATTTGAAAATAAACAATATCCCCAAATATAATAAAGAAAAAAACACTGGGCCAAAAATCTATCCAAAAGGTACATACCCTGCGTCATGATAAGAATGTAGCTTCGCACCGCTAGTCTGAAAAGTCCACCTCGACCCGCATTTCACCGGCTGGCTTCGACTTTGGTGAGCCATTTGCCTGTGCCTGGTCTTATTTGTACCGACACATCTTCTATTGTATGCAATTTTTTAATGTTTGTGTCTGTTAAAATTGTTTCATATATTTTATTCAATTGGAGGTGCATTTTTGTTGCAGTTTTTTGGGTTTTTCTTTTGTCTGAAAAAATGAAAATGGGCCTGTTCCCTAAAGGGGTTAAAGGACTTGAAAGGGGTTGGATTCAGTCCTAGGAGACCTCAGAGTGTTATTCAATTTTTATGGCAATTGGGGCACTTTCGATTTTGGTCAAATTTATTCATGCTCGAATCACTCGACCGATTCAGCCCATTCGAATTAAGACATTTGTTCATATTAATGTGAGTAAGCTATTACTGTATGGAGGATTAGGTTTGGGTTCTGCCAGGTCCACACAGGACGTGGTATTATTTCACAGCAGGCTGCATCTACTGAGAAGGCTATTTCACTTTTCTCTTCTGCATAATTTAATCCCTGCTTGCTTTTCCCATCCTAATTCGAAACGACTAATAATATCCTCCTTCCCTCCTGTCAGAATGGCAGATATGATTCTCAGCTCTTCAACACCCCGAGGCAGGAGCAAGTCTTTCCATCGCATCGCTCTGCCTCTTCCCCAGTACTGTCAAAATGAAGACTTTGGTTACAACAAGTTTTCGTGGAAGCTGAGAATAATTTTTTTTATACTTTGTACTAGTTAAAATTATACCTGCAGCCTGCAGCATCCCTATTAATAGGCAGATTTTCCCTGAATGGAAACACAGCGCGCACGAACTTACAAAACGTGGTCGTTACATATGCCTTCCGATATCACAACATTACGAAATCCAGTTTTTATAACGTTGCGGTGTCTATTATTTATACTGTCCTCATAGCCGTGACTCAGCAACCGCTTTTAATGCTTCTGATTGTGTTTTTCATCCTCTGCCCACTCAGCTGGCATCGCTCTCCGGTGGGAGGCAGAGTAGTCAAGACGTGCTCTACGCGTCCTCTACGCGTTACTTCTAATTTTGGTGGTTTGTTTACACGCATGTGTATTCTAGTCTTTCTATCATTTTCTCGGCCGCTACTTATAAATCCAAAATAGCTGCTTGCGCTTGGTCTACAGAAGACGTGATTCGGGACTATTCAAAAGTGGAGACAGACGGAAGTACAGACAGAACATGGATGTGCTCGTTGGAGAACAGCAGAGTTACGTCACATTCATCATGGGCTACAGATGCTAGAGTTTTTGTATTGTAGGAAATTGGGACATTTGTTGTAATAAGAGACGAGAGAACTTCCCAAAATTAGTTTCTCGTCCGATTCGGTGAAAATAGCTTTCAGATTTAATTTGGTCCGAATCGAAAGTGACCTAAAAAGTCGTGTATGACACTGACTCTCTGAGGTCTCCTAGGACTGCATCCAGACCCTTTCAAGGTCTTTACCGCTAATTCAGCATTAGTGATGTCACTGATGACCAGGGGTGAAGTGGCTCTGGAAAAACACTAAAAGGGGCCTCATGTTGTAGGTGAGTCCAAATAGGTAGAAGGCAGAGTCAACAAAAGTAGGTGGGGCCAACACAAGTAGGCAGAGCCAGCAATACAATTTTGCGGCACAATATACCACCCCCTCCACAGAGCCAAATAGCACGGTGCAGCACAATATAATGACCCAGAAGAACCAAATACTATAGTGCACCACAAAATAATGCTCCAGCAGCGCAAAATACCTCCCCAGAAGATGCTCCACTGTGGCGGCCAGAAGCACGTTCTTTCCTCCTACACTAGTTGCCTCAGGATGGCCATACAGTTGAATTCGGTAGTCAGGAGGGCAACTGTAGCCGCCAGCTAGGTATATAGGTACCTGATACTCCCAGCTCTGGGAGCTGGCGGCCATGAAGAAGGCTCAGGAGGCATCGGCCCACCGAGAAATTGTCAGTTCCATCTTATAAAGTGATGGCAAATCGCTAGGATGGATGGGGGGGGGGTGTCTGAACTCTGGGACCCCCATTAATCTAAATAGGATACAGCTGTGGTTTAGTGAATGATAAACAGTTGAAGATTTAAACTGAACGTGTGCGACCATCTCAGTGAGGAGGATTGAGAAATAACAAGAAGAACAAACAGTAGGTGGCGCTATACGGATACTTTTTTTGGAATAGCTCAGTGGTTATTCTAAATTTTTTATGACATGGAAGCAGCAATTACAAAAGTGCTAGTTTGAAAAATTTTGAATATTTTTTGTGGCACAAACCCTTTAGCAAGAGAGATCTCATGGGAATATTTCACTTTGGCCTCCACTTGGCCTGTGCCTGGATCTTAATGTGGCACCTTAAAAATAACATGGAGAATCTTTAAGACATTTAAAAAAAAAATCCCCTTATGATGGTGATTGCTTGCATGTAATTACCACAGAAATGGAAAATATTCTTGAGTATGCCTGTAGTGAGAAATGTGAGATGCCAAGTATCAAGACTGAACGTTGGGTACCTTCAGTCTCAGGACTGGTGGAGGTCACAGTGTGTGCTACCCCCCCAGTGATCATAAAAGTATTTCATATAGCATCTATCAACGCTGAATATCGGGTATAGTCACTGCACTTTCACACAAGTTTATTTAATTTAATAGAGAACGGTGTAACTAGCAAATTTCTAAAGTACTTCATTTAAAAAATATGACTGCATCCGGGGAGCGGAGCATAACCGCTGAGTAAGACGGAGGGCTGAGAGAGCTCTCACCGCACATCGCTAATGTCAGCCAGCTACATAACGATTTTTCTGATGACTGAACCCCTTTAAATGATACATCGGATGCTCCAGTGGGGACTTACTAAAAGTCTATATTTAAACTCGCGCTCATTGCAAGCCGATACCTCTCTTTTATCTGTCCCCCCCCCAGACGCTAATTTCATCTCTGATCTATTGAACAAATCCACAACCCACACTCCCCATTTCTGGAAACTCCTGGAAAATATTCCAATTGATCCTATTATGAATACATGAGGGTTGGAGGAATAAAAAGCGGCACTCACCGTTATCAATTCCGCAGCTTTATTGAAGATCTGACTATTTGTGCAGTGCCTGTGTCCGACCTGTTTTATCTTCAATAAAGCTGCGGAATTGATATAACGTGATTGCCGCTTTTTATTCCTCTAACGCTCAAGTCTCTATACGAGTTCGTGGAGCAGAGCACCACTGTTTGTCGCTATTTTTCTCGTGCTTTTAAGGGTCTATTGGACTTTATACACACTTAGCAGTGCCGACTGCGTTTTTATTGATGGACTTTGTTATTATGATTACAGCTAAGTCCCAAAAAGAACTTCCCTAGGAATGCTACCAAGCTGTCAAGGAAGGTAATTTTCTAGCTAGACAAGAACTAGAGCGCTCCTGCAAAATATTGGCTGATAGATATAATACCACCACGATCCCAACATGGTTTGAGAATCTAGCACTGGGTAAGGATATTCTGAGACATATCATTTTAGTCCCATATAAGACACTGAACTCAATGCCAAAGAAAAGTACCCCTGCCTACATCAGAGCATGGGAAACGAATCTTGATAAAACCTTCTCTGCACAAGAGATTGCACTCAGATGGTCTCATGGTTTTTCTAGATGCATAAAAATTCAAGAACACTCTTATAAAACCATGACACGCTGGTACAATGACCCAAGCAAGCTATTCAAGATGGGACTCGCAGAGCCAGATTTATGTTGGAGATGCAAAAAACATAAGGGCACTTTAGGTCATGTTATGTGGCTCTGTCCTCTTGTGGCTTCCCTCAACGCATTGGCAACCTGCCTTGACAGACTTGCCAAGTCTTCTGATCCAAGCAGCCAGGTTACTAATTCCAATGCAATGGTTAAGCGTAGACTTAACCATTTGGAACAGTGGTATGCGGCACTTTGGAACAGTGGTATGCGAAAGTGGATCAGATGTGTTTAATGGAGGAGCTGGCGAGTTGGGCAAGCAGAACACACTCTAAATATTCTCTTCTGTGGAAGCCTTGGAAAACTTTCCGTAGCCATTTACTGACGTAAAAGGTCTACCACGTAACGATCCTGTTGGGCTCCAAATGCTGGGACCATTAAATCCTTGGGTGATTGACCTATGTAACACAACTTGCCATGGGCAAAATGGAGGACACAAAAATTATGTCTTTAATAGAACATCGTTTTATGGGTGGTGCTTCCGCTTTACATTTCTCAATCTCTAAACGGAGACTGTCCACGACCACATGTTAGCTGTTTAATATTACTTGTTCTTTATTGCCGGGGACCAATGCTTATTGTACTAGTGATTAACATCTATTACTCGACACCCATTGTTGAAGGCTGTGACCATACGGCTACACTTGCTTGGTGTAGACCATCATGATGGGTATTTCGCTTCATGATGACAACTATCCCCTCCCCTGCTGAATTGCCCCCCATCCCCTCTTCACCTCACCTTCCCCTTACGTTGTATCTCTTGTCAAATGTAAAATATGACCTAGATAATGTGTGCATTATAATGCCATTTTGTATGTCAAAGCTGACAGTTTTATTGGAAAAACCTAAAGAAGCTGCCATGGCCACTAGGGGCTCAGTTCCACCTAAGTTGCAGTCCACTGTCTGTTGTCAGGCAAGATTTGTCCCTGGTAACAGAGACGCAGAGGAGAGGAAGTGGGGCTGTGTCAGAGCTAGGTGAGCTCCTCAGCCTGATAAAACAACAGGAGCCTCTTTGATGTTTGCAAGTGTGATCCATCCCTCCCAGCTTTTTGAGCTCCCTAGAAGAAAATAAACATAGTGTTAAGTAAGAGAAGTAAGGTCACTGCATACAGTACTGGCAGAAGGAAGATACCCACTGCTTATGAGAGAAATGCATCTAGCTGTGCAGCTGAAACAGGGAATAATATGACTTAAAGAGACTTTAGGGAAGCCCTGTTCCTTCACATTTATGATTGTACAAAGTTGCAGAGCGATTATGCAAAAAAAAAAATCTTTTTTGAAAATTCAGATGTGCTGTAACCCTATTATTATTAGCATGGACTAAATAGGTTGCTGGGAGTACCAACAAGCCTCTGTGCTTTAACCAAGGCAATCTTTACCTCAGGTGAAGTAAAACCTAGTCATGCTGTTCTAACACAGGCATTTTATTTTATATGGCTCCCGTCTTGGTTGTTTTATGACACCTTTTCATTTATCTGTCAACACTTTTCCTTTGATGGCTGGTAAGTCGTAAAACACGATTTAATAGATTTTGTATGACAATCCAAAATAAATCCCTGACAAATCGGAAAGGAAAAATCAATTCCGCTTAGTGAACATGCCCTTAAAACGGTAATGAACTCAAACTCTTATTTTAGATCTTTAGACTGAACTACGTGAAAAATGGTGGAGATTTAATTGCCTCCATCTTCCCCCATGACTCTTAAGGCCCCTTCACAGTGTTTGCCTCGAGCGGCACTCCCGGACAACCTGTCCTGCGGGGAATTGGAGAAAAGATCAAATGACCTTTGTTCTCAGGATCAGTCCAGAGTTCAGACCCCTACTGATCCTAATCCTAATATGTCTTAGTCATGCACCATAACATTATCTGATGGGAATACTCCTTTAACCACTTAAGGACCACAGGTTTATACCCCCCTAGTGACCAGGCCATTTTTTACAAATCGGCACTCCACAACTTTAACGGTTTATTGCTCAGTCATGCAACTTACCACCCAAATGAATTTTACCTCCTTTTCTTCTCACTAATAGAGCTTTCATTTGGTGGTAATTCATTGCTGCTGACATTTTAACTTTTTTTGTTATTAATCGAAATTGACCGAAATGTTTGCAAAAAAAAGACATTTTTCAGTTTCGGTTGTAATTTTTTTAAAATAAAACTACATTTCTATATAATTTTTCTCAAAATTTATTGTTTAACGTGTCTTTGATGAAAAAAATACAATAAGTGTATATTTATTGGTTTGCGCAAAAGTTATAGCGTTTACAAACTATGGTACAAAAATGTGAATTTCCACATTTTGAAGCAGCTCTGGCTTTCTGAGCACCTGTCATGTTTCTTGAGGTGCTAGAATGCCAGGATAGTATAAATACCCCCCAAATGACCCAATTTTGGAAAGAAGACACCCCAAGGTATTCCGTGAGGGGCATGGCGAGTTCCTAGAATTTTAATTTTTTGGGCACAAGTTAGCGGAAAATGATGTATTTATTTTTTTTCTTACAAAGTCTCATATTCCACTAACTTGTGTCAAAAAATAAAATTTTACATGAACTCGCCATGCCCCTCACGAAATACCTTGGGGTGTCTTCTTTCCAAAATGGGGTCACTTGTGGGGTAGTTATACTGCCCTGGCATTTTAGGGGCCCTAAAGCGTGAGAAGAAGTCTGGAATCCAATTGCGTAAAAGATGCTCTGTGAAATCCTAAAGGTGCTCTTTTGAATTTGGGCCCCTTTGCGCACCTTGGCTGCAATAAAGTGTCACACATGTGGTATCGCCGTACTCAGAAGAAGTAGGGCAATGTGTATTTTTACATATACCCATGCTGGGTGAGAGAAATATCTCTCTAAAAGTCAACTTTTCCCATTTCTTTATACAAAGTTGTCATTTTAGAGAGATATTTCTCTCACCCAGCATGGGTATATGTAAAAAGACACCCCATAACACATTGCCCAACTTCTCCTGAGTACGGCGATACCACATGTGTGACACTTTTTTGCAGCCTAGATGCGCAAAGTGGCCCAAATTCCAATGAGTATCTTTTAGGAGGGCATTTGGATTCCAGACTTCTTCTCACGCTTTAGGGCCCCTAAAATGCCAGGGCAGTATAAATACCCCACATGTGACCCCATTTTGGAAAGAAGACACCCCAAAGTATTCTGTGAGGGGCATGGCAAGTTCATGGAAGTTTTTTTTTTTTGGCACAGGCACAAGTTAGCGGAAATTGTTTTTTTGTTTTTTTTTTCACAAAGTCTCCCTTTCCGCTAACTTGTGACAAAAAATAAAATTTTACATGAACTCGCCATGCCCCTCACAAAATACCTTGGGGTGTCTTCTTTCCAAAATGGGGTCACATGTGCGGTATTTATAGTGCCCTGGAATTTTAGGGGCCCTAATGCGTGAGAAGAAGTCTGGAATATAAATGTCTAAAAAAAATTTACGCATTTGGATTCCGTGAGGGGTATGGTGAGTTCATGTGGGATTTTATTTTTTTGTCACAAGTTAGTGGAATATGAGACTTTGTAAGAAAAAACAAAACAAAAATAATTTCCGCTAACGTGCCAAAAAAATGTCTGAATGGAGCCTTACAGGGGGGTGATCAATGACAGGGAGGTGATCAATGACAGGGGGGTGATCAGGGAGTCTAATATGGGGTGATCAGGGGTTAATAAGGGGTTAATAAGTGACAGGGGGGGGGTGTAGTGTAGTGGTGTTTGGTGCTACTTATTACAGAGCTGCCTGTGTCCTCTGGTGGTCGATCCAAGCAAAAGGGACCACCAGAGGACCAGGTAGCAGGTATATTAGACGCTGTTATCAAAACAGCGTCTAATATACCTGTTAGGGGTTAAAAAAATCGCATCTACAGCCTGCCAGCGAACGATTGCCGCTGGCAGGCTGTAGATTACCTGTGTGCGTGCGTTCACAGGAAATATCGCGCCTCGCGAGATGACGCCGATCGGCGTTAGTGTGACCTGGCAGAGCCGCAGCATTGACGCCAATCGGCGTTAGCGAGACGGGAGATGGTTAAAGGGCAGCAGATTTGCACCTATGACACTGGTTGACCTGTTACATGTGCACTTGGCAGCTGAAGGCATCTGTGTTGGCCCCATGTTCATATGTGTCCGCATTGCTGAGAAAAATGATGTTTTATTACACTGCCTGTAAAAAAAAAAAGTTGCCACCAAAAGAAAGCCTTTAGCTTTGATTACGGCACGCATTCTCTGTGGCATTGTTTCGATAAGCTTCTGCGATGTCACAAGATTTATTTCCATCCAGTTCTGCATTAATTTTTTACCAAGATCTTGCATTGATGATGGTGGAGTCTGACTGCTGCGCCAAGCCTTCTCCAGCACATCCCAAAGATTCTCAATGGGGTTAAGGTCTGGACTCTGTGGTGGCCAATCCATGTGTGAAAATGATGTCTCATGCTCCCTGAACCACTCTTTCACAATTTGAGCCCGATGAATCCTGGCATTGTCATCTTGGAATATGCCCGTGCCATCAGGGAAGAACAAATCTATTGATGGAATAACCTGGTCATTCAGTATGTTCAGGTAGTCGCTGACCTCATTCTTGGAGCACATACTGAACCTAGACCGGACAAACTGCAGCAACCCCAAATCATAGCACTGCCCCCACAGGCTTGTACAGGAGGCACTAGGCATGATGGGGGCATCACTTCATCTGCCTCTCTTCTTACCCTGATGCGCCCATCACTCTGGAACAGGGTAAATATGGAATCATCCGACCACATGACCTTCTTCCATTGCTCCAGAGTCCAATCTTTAAGCTCCTGAGCAAATTGAAGCCTTTGTTTCTGGTTTGCCTCACTGATTAGTGGTTTTCTAGCGATTCAGTCCCAATCCCTTGAGTTCCCTTCGCATTGTGCGTGTGGAAATGCTCTTACTTTCACTATTAAACATAGCCCTGAGTTCTACTGTTGTTTTTCTTCGATTTGATTGCCCCAAACATTTAAGTGATCGCCGATCACGATCATTCAGGATTTTTTCCCCGCCACATTTCTTCCTCGAATACGATGGGTCCCCACTATCCTTCCAGTTTTTAATAATGCTCTGGACAGTTCTTAACCCAATTTTAGTAGTTTCTGCAATCTCCTTAGATGTTTTCTCTGCTTGATGCCAATGATTTGACCCTTCTCAAACAGACTAACATCTTTGCCACAACCACGAGATATGTCTTTCGACATGGTTGTTTAAGAAATGAGAAGCAGCTCATTGCACCAGTTGGGGTTAAATAAGTTGTTGCCAGCTGAAAGATAATCGCCCATGCAGTAATTATCCAATAGGAGGCTCAGAACTATTTGCTTAGTTAAATCCAGGTGGCAACTATTTTTTTGGGACAGGCAGTGTATATGCAAATAAGCCTCTAGGAGCAACGGGGGCGTTGCTGTTACCTCTAGAGGCTCTGCTCTTTCTGCAACTACCGTGCCCTCAGGACTTTGAGTGACAGGGCCAGGCAGTGTAACTGTGACCACGCTTGGCTCTGTCATCAGAATGCAGATGGAGCAGCAGTTGCAGAGAGAGCAGAGCCTCTAGGAGTAATGGCAACGCCCCCTTTGCTCCAAAAGGCTCATTTGCATATATTAAAACATCATTTTTCTCAGCAATGCAGACACATATGAACATGGGACCAACACAGATGCCTTCAGCTGCCAAGTGCACATGTAACAGGTCAGTGTCATAGGTACAAAACTGCTGACAGATGCCCTTTGAAATAGAGGGAAAAAAACCTTATTTACATAGAGACCTCTGATATATTGCACCTAGCGTATGTTATAATAGCACACGGAGCTGTATTACTTTAATTATTCATACTCCGACTTGGCCTATTTTTACTGTTCTCAGACTTTCGTGGCTGGAGAAGCTGAGACCTACTTTAATAAGGAGAAATACAATTTACTCAACTAATTGCTCTATAAAAGGTAATGAGACCATTAACCCCCCACTGAAGAGCACTAGACAACAAAGTCTTGTATTGTGAGTGCTCCCCGCCGAGATCAGATCATATAAGAGGCACAAGCAACAGCGTCTCATCCAAATTGTGCTCTCATTAACTGTGCTTTCATGTGTCTGGTTGACCCTATAGGCGGCCTAGTTAACTAGGAGATGTATACTATATATGCATCTTTGTATATGGGATATGTGAACCACTAGGCCTGACAGCTGAGGCTTCCCTTCTGCCCCATTCACATAGTGGGCCCAGCTTCTCTTAGTCCGCACATCTACAGACTAAGAGCTCATGCACACAAACATATTTTCTTTCCGTGTCCGTTCAATTTTTTTGCGAACCATATGCGGAACCATTCATTTCAATGTATCCGCAAAACAAACTGAAGTAACTCCATGTGCATTCCATTTCCGTATGTCTGTTACTGAAAAAAAAAAAAAAGGATATGTCCTATTATTGTCAGCATTATGGACAAGGATAGTACTGTTCTATTATGGGCCAGCTGTTCCATTCCGCAAAATACGGATTGATCACGGACGTCATCCGTATTTTTTACGGACCGCAAAATACATACGGTCGTGTGCATGAGCCCTTAGAACATCTCTACCTAATAGGTGATCCAGTAAAAACAACAGTCTCATCTCAGACTTTGATGGCATATCACTCGGATATGCCATCAAAGTCAGATAGATGTGGGTGCCACCTCTGGGACCCCCACTTATCTCCAGAAGGAGAGCTCATCGCACAAGCCCGGCCATTCACCACTATGGGAGCTCTGGCTATTTCTGGCAGTCCTATAGAGGTGAATGGAGTGGTGGCCGTGCATGTGTTGTGCACTCTCAATTAGGGCTGCAACGATTAATCAACGTTATCGATAATATTCGATAACAGGATTCGTTGTCAACGAATCCCGTTATTGAATAATTGGCTAATTCGTTGCTATGCGGGCGGGAGCGGGCGGTCAGGCGCTATGCCTGCGGGTCCTTGAACTTTAGATCACCGCATCTTTATTACCTGACAATGAAGCTCCAGTAACAGGCAGAGCGGACGGCATAACGTCACTTACTCACGTGACGCGCATGCTCCGCCTGCTTCATGCATAAAGTAGGCGGGGCAGGCGCGTCATGGGAGTAAGGGACGTTACGCCGCCGCCCGCTCTGCCTGTTACTGGAGCTTCATTGTAAGGTAAAAGAAGATGCGGTAATTTAAAGTAAAAGTTACTGCCGGTTAAGGAATACTACTGTGAGCGGCGGGGCCAGGTCTGTTATGGGGAGGTGGATCTGTGTATGGCACTGTTATGGAGGGGATCTGTGTATGGCACTGTTATGGGGAGGGGGATCTGTGGATGACACAGGTCCCCCTCCCCATAACATTGTCATCCACAGATCCTCCTCCCCATAACAGTGCCATCCACAGATCCCCCTCCCCATAACGGTGCACAAATCCCCCTCCCCATGACAGTGCACAGATATCCCTCCCCATAACAGTGCCATCCACAGATCCCCCATAATAGTGCCATCCACAGATCCCCCATAATAGTGCCATCCACAGATCCCCCCCATAATAGTGCCATCCACAGATCCCCCCCATAATAGTGCCATCCACAGATCCCCCCCCATAATAGTGCCATCCACAGATCCCCCATAATAGTGCCATCCACAGATCCCCCCCCCCCATAATAGTGCCATCCACAGATCCCCCCCATAATAGTGCCATCCACAGATCCCCCCCCCATAATAGTGCCATCCACAGTTCCCCCAAAGCAGTGTCATCCACAGATCCCCCATAACAGTGTCATCCACAGATCCCCCATAACAGTGTCATCCACAGATCCCCCATAACAGTGCCATCCACAGATCCCCCCCATAATAGTTCCATCCACAGATCCCCCCATAATAGTGCCATCCACAGATCCCCCCATAATAGTGCCATCCACAGATCCCCCCCAATAATAGTGCCATCCACAGTTCCCCCCATAATAGTGCCATCCACAGTTCCCCCAAAGCAGTGTCATCCACAGATCCCCCATAACAGTGTCATCCACAGATCCCCCATAACAGTGCCATCCACAGATCCCCCATAACAGTGTCATCCAAAGATCCCCCATAACAGTGTCATCCACAGATCCCCCCCATAATAGTGCCATCCACAGATCCTCCATAACAGTGCCATACACAAATCCCTAATAACAGTGCCATCCACAGATCCCCAATAACAGTGCCATCCACAGATCCCCAATAACAGTGCCATCCACAGATCCCCTCCATAAGTGCCATCCACAGATCCCCTCCATAAGTGCCATCCACAGATCCCCTCCATAAGTGCCATCCACAGATCCCCTCCATAAGTGCCATCCACAGATCCCCTCCATAAGTGCCATCCACAGAACCCCTCCATAACAGTGCCATCCACAGAACCCCTCCATAACAGTACCATCCACAGAACCCCTTTATAACAGTGCCATCCGCAGATCCCCCATAACAGTGCCATCCACAGATTCCCCATAACAGTGTCATCCACAGATCCCCCATAAGTGTCATCCACAGATCCCCCATAACAGTGCCATCCACAGAACCCCTCCATAACAGTGCCATCCACAGAACCCCTCCATAACAGTGCCATCCACAGAACCCCTCCATAACAGTGCCATCCACAGAACCCCTCCATAACAGTGCCATCCACAGAACCCCTCCATAACAGTGCCATCCACAGAACCCCTCCATAACAGTGCCATCCACAGATCCCCCATAACAGTGCCATTCACAATTTGTTTTAATATGGCCTTTTTCAAGTAAAATCATATAAACCCCTTTTTTTGTCATTTTGGTGTTTTTTCCCGATTTAATCGATGAAATTATCGACAACTAATCAATTCATCTATATAGGACTTCCAAAAATAGCCAAGCATGCTCGCTTGGCTATGTTCACATCTCCCATATCAGTGAATGGATAGCACATTGTGCGCTCCTTCCCTTCTGGAGTTAGGTGAGGACCCATACCTATCTGACTTTGATGGCATATCCTAGTGATCTCTGATATCCCAGCACAATTATAACAATGCTAAATGGCCTCCCAATGGTTAACTCAAATAAAAGATCTTATACTATCACCCACAGCTCTCGTTCCAAAGGTGCCTGGGTCTCTGCTGCGCTCCACTTCCTGCGCGGCAGGAAATGGCTAGAAATGCTGCTCAGCCAATCACTGAGCTGGCTTACCCCTATAGACCTGCTACTATGTATAGCCCAGAACATGTGTCCCATGGCAGGTGGAGCCAGTGCTGGACTGTCAAATGCAAGCCAGGCTTCTGCTCTATTGGCTGGTATCAGGTTTCTCCAATCCTGGTAGTTTAACCCTTCGTTTTACAGTCTATAGCAGCTGCAGCATCTATGTGGTCACAATGGGAAGGGGCTCTGTCAGTTACCCCATCGTTACACTCTGATTGCAGAGGAGGGGTATGAGTTGCCAAGGTCTAACAATGGCCTCCAGGTTTGCAATGTACAGAAGCCAGAGGCAGGGCCTTACGCTGGGTTCAGACCTGAGCGTTCGCGATGGAGCGCTCTGTATGCGCGATTGTACGGGCGTTTGCAATCGCGCATACAGAGACAAGCGAACGCCCATTGTCGCACGTTCCCACTGAAGTCTATGGATGGGAACGCGCGACAAGACGCCCCAAAGAAGATCATGTACTTGGGGCGTCGGACGTTTTACAGCGCGATCGTACGCGCTGTAAAACGCTCAGGTGAGAACCATTCCCATAGGGAATCATTGGTTCTTGCCTGTTGAGCGTTTTACAGCGCGTAGGAACGGGCTGTAAAACGCTCAGGTGTGAACCCAGCCGATTAAGCTGCCTGTCAGTATCCTAGTGACTGGTTGTGCGTTGTCACCATAAATGGCATAATTGCAACGAGCGAGTAAGCAAACTACTGGAATGACGGTGCCTGGCCGGCTAGGGGATTTAACTGGTGAGTACAGGGTCTTGTATTATTTTAGCCCATTCCCCCCGCCCCTTGGATGAATGTTTTCGATTCTGCAAAGCCCCTTTAAGACCCGAACTAGGTTGGCCACTGAGGGGTTAAGGTTAGTACAGGCAGTTGTATTGTAAGTTATCCTATGCAGCTGCTCTATCCATCCACAGCCATGTGTGTCTCCTAAGAGGCGGTATAATTGGTGAATTGATAGCGCTCGCCGTGATAATGTCTCCGTCCGCCGGTCGCTAATGGGTTTACACGTCTTGTAATAAATCCACAGAATAATCGATCAAGCTAATACGGATCCATGGCTGGAGTTATGGGCGCAGCATGCAGCTTCTGGGCTACGTAAAAACTGAAATGTGAGCGGCATTTATTTACTGCACATCGGTTCATGGAACGACGGCTAAATACACATGAACAGCACACCTCAAACCGTCCTGGAGAGACTGGCATCCTCTGCAGGCTGGCGCGGAATTTCATTTTAATTAGACTAATATATAATTATAGGCAGATGTCCCCCATACTTCTGGATTAATAAGGGGATGCTTGGCTGACGGGAGCGAGGATCTATATGGCGGGAAGGCAGTTGTCGATGCAGTTGTGTCAGGGTCACATTTCTCGGCCCAGGTAAGTCTACATTGACATGCCAGTGTGACTAGTTCTCGAGTTGGACTTTTATTCCCATGAATAAAGAAATCTGGCATGTCGAGTGACCTCCGCCAATGTGCTCACTTATTATTCTAAATTGGTTTAGCAAGCAGCAGCGGCATTTAGAATAAGTTTGGCATCTGTCAGCAGTTTTGTACCTATGACACTGGCTGACCTGTTACATGTGCACTTGGCAGCTGAAGGCATCTGTGTTGGTCCCATGTTCATATGTGCCCGCATTGCTGAAAAAATTATGTTTTAATATATGCAAATGAGCCTCGAGGAGCAACAGGGGTGTTGCCGTTACTCCTAGAGGCTCTGCTCTCCATGCAACTGCTGCACCCTCTCCACACTGATTGACAGGGCCGAGCAGTGGAAACGTGGTCACACCTGGGCCTGTCTATAAGTGTGGCATTTCAGAGAGAGCTGAGCCTCTAGGTGTAACGCCAACGCCCCCATTGCTCCTATTGCAGATAATAAAACATCATTGTTCTCAGCAATGCGGACACATATGAAGATGGGACCAACACAGATGCCTTCAGCTGCCAAGCGCACATGTAACAGGTCAGGCTGTGTCATAGGGACAAAACTGCTGACAGATGCACTGTTAATACCTGGATGTCATTGCAGTAACTTCGAAAATTATTGGAGTCGGTTTGTTTTGTAGCTGCCAAGATAATCTCCCTTCCATAGATACATAGCCCTGATTGTGCCACGCCAGTGCCTCATTCTCACACTGCAGTGGTCCTCCTCAGACCGCCACTTCAAGGAGCGCCCGAATAGCAGCAGCGTCTTTATGTCTTCTCCAGGAACGCTTTTCCTTAGATCTCTAGCATACTATGCACATGAAGATTTACCTGGGAGCAGCGCTCGGTCACCCCTTATACTCAGCCGAGCACTGGTAACCCTTGTGTCAGATGTCATATAAGGCACCCTCTGAATTACCCTATGCACCTCCTAAGGGGTTCTTCTGTGCTGTAATCATAAGGCAGGGGCCGCTTTATAGAATGGTTACGCGGAAATGGAGATTTTATTTTTCTAGATCAGCGCCACCCTTGTCCATTGGCTGTCTCTGGTATTGCACCTTAGCCCCATTCACTTAAATGCCAAGAACAGCCCATTGACAAGAATGGCGCTCTTTCTGGGTGGGGGGGGGAGCAGATTTTTTTTTCTAATCTCATATAAGTGAAGAGTTCTGCATCTCTCTAATATACTTTAAAGGGGTATTTTCATCTCAGCTCTTTATACCCCTCCTATGCAGCAGCCAAAGATCCCTGGTAAAAATGAGCGAATTTCCGCTTATGAAATTCATTCACACTTCGTTTGGTGGTAAAAGATGAATTGCGTTATGGATTTCGTTACCACGGACCATAACGCAATTCTATGACAGAATGCATAACGGAACTCCCCTGCATAATGGAAACGGGACGGATCCGTTTGGCATCCCATAGACTTCTATTATGATGGAATGCCTCTAAAGGTATTCCGTTATGCATTCCGTCATAGAATTGCGTTATGGTCCGTGGTAACGAAATCCATAACGCAATTCACCTTTTATCGCCAAAAATTTGTACCC
Source organism: Bufo gargarizans (assembly GCF_014858855.1). Classification (NCBI taxonomy): domain Eukaryota; kingdom Metazoa; phylum Chordata; class Amphibia; order Anura; family Bufonidae; genus Bufo; species Bufo gargarizans. The sequence goes on along the minus strand of NC_058084.1, from coordinate 52,752,182 downwards.
ATGACACTGACTGACCTGTTCCGTGTGAGCTTGGCAGCTGAAGGCATGTGTGTTGGTCCCATGTTCATATGTGTCCGCATTGCTGAGAAAAAGTATGTTTTATTATATGCAAATGAGCCTCTAGGAGCAACGGGGGCGTTGCCATTACACCTAGAGGCTCTGCTCTCTCTGCAACTGCCACTCCCTCTGCACTTTGATTGACAGGACCAGGCAGTAAAAAAGTCATCCCACCTGACCCTGTCAATCACAATGCAGAGAGCAGAGCCTCTAGCTTGTGGAGACAGATTCACTGGCAGCGAAAGCAAACCAGAGCTATGTCGGGATGGGTTTCCAGCCTCTAAATGTATACAATTATCAGGTTCATTCATTGACACCAAGCAGAGATCTTGAAAGGTCGAATCGGAATACAAAGTATATTCGAAAGTTGGAGAAGTTTCCATGACCAGGTGATTGCGCTTTATTTATCAGGGAACCATATTAAGGTGATAGATGAAGGTCCTCAGTGTTCGCCTCAGGACTAGGATCTCTTGGCACCCGTCCACTGATTTCTATAGGCAGTGTGTAATGGTTTGTTTCCCTGCGGCAGACACCAATAGACTGTTATTAGCAGCTGTAAAGCAGTGATTATCCTTTGTTGCATGATTATTTTTGTATGCCAGACTAATCTTAATTATGAGGTATGTTATATGAGCGGCTACCTACTGTGCTCACATACTGTTACTGTAAGTCCTGGCAGCAACAGCACAGAAAGCTGCAGCTTCCCTTATTCCCTATGGCTCTTGATGTAGTGAAGGCCTCTTTCACACTTTGCCTCAGTGTTTTGCGGTCCGTTTTTCACTGATCTGTTGTTCCGTTTTTTGTTTTCGTTGTGTTTCTGTTCCGTTTTTCCGTATGGCATATACAGAATACAGGAATTACATAGAAAAAAATTGGACTGGACATAAAATTTTCAATAGATGGTTCCACAAAAACGGAGCAGATAAGGAAGACATACGGATGCATTTCCGCATGTGTTCCATTTTTTTGCGGACCCATTGACTTGAATGGAGCCACGGAATGTAATTTGCAGGCAATAATAGGACATGTTCTATCTTTCAACGGAACGGAAAAATTTGAAATACGGAATGCATACGGAGTACATTCAGTTTTTTTTGCGGAACCATTGAAATGAATGTTCCGTAAATGGACCGTATACATAACGCAAAAGACGGCCCGTAAACGGGAAAAAAAAACGGTTGTGTGCAGTAGGCCTAAGGGAATATTCTTACTATGTATTGGGCACTATTACTGTGTGGGGGCACAAAGGAGACTGAACAGGATTGGATGTGTATAAATGGGCATTGGGTGGAGTTGGCGTGGCTTAATAAAAAAAAAATGTCCATGATGTGTTGCGTGTGCCGCAGATGCTGTCCCTTCATGCAGGGGCGGATTGAGAACTTAAAGTGGCCCTGGAAAAAAAAATAAAAGTGACCCCATGTTGTAGGTGGGTTCAAATTGACAGGAGACTGGCCTAAAGAAGTAGGCGGTGACAACCGAAGTAGGTCGGGCCTGCAATACTGTAGAGCAGCGTAGAATACCGCCCCAGCAGAACCAAATACCACAGGACAGCACAAAATACTGCCGCCCTCACCACAGTATTCAACTGTATCACTATCATGAGGACAGTAATACAGCTGAGTTCAGGACAGCGGCCATTGAGCATCAGATCATTATGTACCTGGCCTGCGGCCATCAAGAGGGCTTGAGTGGTCCCCTGGGCATTGGCTCACTGGGAAATTTCCCTGTAGAGTCTATTGCCAGTCCGCCCCGCATTTTTCAAAAGTCTAGAGGTATGAAATCCTCATTATTATAAACCAGGTTCCCAGCTATAGCTCCCCTATTTAACCCATTCACGACTGCCATACGGCTATATACGTGCTATCTGCACATACCCCGTGCAGATAGCTCGTATATAAACGTTATGGCACCTCTTTAATCCAAGCTTCTGCCCCTGCACTGCCGCTGTCAGGGACAGTGCAGAGTCCAGTAATGCCGGCAAGGGACCAATTAGAGTGGTCCCTTGCCGACGATCGCTCTGATTGATTAGTCTGTGCAGGCATTAGCTAATCCAAGTGGGACTTAATTAGAAAAAAGTGTGAAAATAAAAAAAGTTAAATAAATAAATAAATGAAAATAAATAAATAAATATAAAAAAGAAAACAAATTGCGTTTTCACATATCCACACATTTATAAGAGATAAAAAAAAAAATACTCATGATTGTTATCGCTGCGTCCGTAATCACCTGATCTATAAAATGATTATGGTTCTAATTCAGCATGGTAAATGCTGTAAAAAATAAAATAAAAAACTTTTGGCCTCACCTCCCCAAAAAAATGAATAAAAAGTGATCAAAAAGTCATATGCATACCAAAATGATATCAATAAAAACTACAGCCTATCCCGCAAAAAAACCCTCATATAACTAAGTTGACAGAAAAATAACAAAAAATTATTGGTCTTGCAAAAAAAATAATTTTTTATAAAAATTGTACCATTAAAAACTACAGCCCACAGCTTAATCAACAACAAAAAATAAAAAAGCTATGGCCTATCAATTCTATTTCAGCAAATTCCACGTTAGAAAATACAGATGCCGCTCCTTTCCTTTTGAATTCTGCCGTCTGCTCTTAAAGCAGTTTACAATCACATATGGAGTATTGCTGTATTCAGGAGAAAATGGGTAACAAATTATGGGGTGCATTTTCTCCTGTTATCTCTTGTTAAAGTGAAACATTTGGGCTTAAGTGACTTTTTCTTGTAAAAAATATAATTTTTCATTTTCACAGCCATGTGTTCCTAAATATTATGAAACGCCTGGTCAGTAAACCTCTCAATAAATTATTTGAGGGGTGTAGTTTCCAAAATGGAGTCACTTTTAGGGGGCTCCTTCTGTAGGGGTGCCTTAGTGTGCCTTTAAAAATGACACGACACCCAAAAGCCATTCCAGCAAAATCTGCTCTCCAAAAAACATGTTTTGCTCCTTTCCTTCTGTGCCCTGCCGTGTGCCTATACAGCAGTTTACGAACATAAATGGGGTGTTTTTCTAAACTGCAGAATCAGGGTAATAGATATCGAGGTTCGTTTTGCTATTAACCCTTGCTGTGTTATAGAAAAAATTTGATTAAAATTTAAAATCTGCATGAAAACTGGAAATTGTAAATGTCTCCATTTTCCTTTAATTCTTGTGGAACACCTAAAGGGTTAACATAGTTTCTGAAACCAGTTTTGTGTAATTTGAGTGGTGTACTTTCTAAAATGGAGTCATTTATGGGTGGTTTCTATTATGTAAGGACCTCAAAGTGACTTCAGAACTGAACTGGTCCTTGAAAAAGTCGGTTTTGAAAATTTTATAAAAAAATTGAAAAACTGCTTCTTAAATTCTAAGCCTTATAACGTCCTAAAAAAAATAAAATGTAATTTTTTAAATGATGCCAACATAAGTAGAAATATAAGGAACCTTAAATAGAAAAACTGAGGTATCACTATCTGCCTTTAACCCCTTAAGGACACAGCCTTTTTACACCTTAGGACCAGGCCATTTTTTGCAAATCTGACCAGTGTCACTTTAAGTGCTGATAACTTTAAAACGCTTTGACTTATCCAGGCCGTTCTGACATTGTTTTTTCGTCACATATTGTACTTCATGACACTAGTAAAATTAAGTCAAAAAAATTTTTAAACAAAAAATTTGAAAAATTTGCAAATTTCAAAGTTTCAGTTTCTCAACTTCTGTAATACATAGTAATACCCACAAAAATTGTGATGACTTTACATTCCCCATATGTCTACTTCATGTGTGAATTATTTTGGGAATTATATTTTATTTTTTGGGGATGTTATAAGGCTTAGAAGTTTAGAAGCAAATCTTGAAATTTTTCTGAAATTTACAAAAACTCAATTTTTAGGGACCAGTTCAGGTCTGAAGTCGCTTTGCGAGGCTTACATAAAAGAAACCACCCAAAAATGACCCCATCTAAGAAACTACACCCCTCAAGGTATTCAAAACTGATTTTACATATGTTGTTAACCCTTTAGGTGTTGCACAAGAGTTATTGGCAAATGGGGATGAAATTAGAGAATTTCATTTTTCTGTCTAATATTTCATTTTTACCCATTTTTTCCACTAACAAAGCAAGGGTTAACAGCCAAACAAGACTGTATCTTTATTGCCCTGACTCTGCAGTTTACAGAAACACCCAATATGTGGCCGTAAACTACTGTACGGCCACACAGCGGGGCGTAGAGTGAAAGGTGCGCTGTGTGGTTTTTGGAAGATTGATTTTTATGGACTGGTTTATTTACACCATGTCCCATTTGAAGCCCCCTGATGCACCCCTGGAGTAGAAACTCCCTAAAAGTGACCCCATCTAAGAAACTACACCCCTCAAGGTATTCAAAACTGGTTTTACATACGTCGTTAACCCTTTAGGTGTTGCACAAGAGTTATTGGCAAATGGGGATGAAATTAGAACATTTCTTTTTTTGCCTTATTTTCCATTTTAATCCATGTTTTCCACTAACAAATCAAGGGTTAACAGCCAAACAAGACTGTATCTTTATTGCCCTGACTCTGCCGTTTACAGAAACACCCAATATGTGGCCGCAAACTACTGTACGGCCACACAGCGGGGCGTAGAGTGAAAGGTGCGCCGTTTGGTTTTTGGAGGGCTGATTTTTATGGACCGGTTTATTTACACCGTGTCCTCTTTCAACCCCCCTGATGCACCCCTGGAGTTGAAACTCCCTAAAAGTGACCCCATCTAAGAAACTACACCCCTCAAGGTATTCAAAACTAATTTTACATACGTCGTTAACCCTTTAGGTGTTGCACAAGAGTTATTGGCAAATGGGGATGAAATTGAAAAATTGAAAAAGGGATATGGTGTCAATAAAAAAGGCCATCAAAATCGGCCTTCCAGAAACCATGTCGGTCCTTTCCTTTTGCGGCCTCCCTTTTACGGATACAGCAGTTTACGACCACAAATGTGGCGTTTCTGTAAACTGCAGTATCAGGGTAATAAATTTTAACTTTTGTTTGGTTGTTAACCCTTGTTTTGTTACCGGAAAAAACGGACTGAAATGGAAAAGTGCCAAAAATAGCGGTTTTGGCACGTTTTTTTGGGTTTTTTTTTAACCGTGTTAATCTGGGTAGTTAGGTCATGGGATATTGTTATAGAGGAGATTCTTACGGACGCGGCAATACCTAATAAGTCTACTTTTTTTTTACAATTATTTAGGTTTTTGACTATATTATCTTTTTTGATACAACATTTTTTTTTGGCTATCTCTAAAGCCTAAGTGTCATTTTTTTTATTTTCTTTTAGCCAATTATCTTATGTGGGGGCTCATTTTTTTGCGGGATGAGCGGACGGTTTTATTGGCACTATTTTGGGGGCTATATGACTTTTTGATCGCTTTCTATTAAACTTTTTGTTATGTAAGGTGACCAAAAAAATATTTTTTCGCACCTATTTTTTTATATTTTTTTTACTGTGTTAATCTGGGGGGTTGGGTCATGGGGTATTTTTATAGAGGAGATTCTTACGGACGCGGCGATACCTAATAAGTCTACTTTTTTTTACAATTATTTAGGTTTTAGACTATATTATCCTTTTTGATACCCTAAAAAAAAATTTGTATCTCTAAAGTCTAAGAGTCATTTTCTATTTTTTTTTTTATCCGATTATCTTATGTGGGGGCTCATTTTTTGCGGGATGAGATGACGGTTTTATTGGCACTAATTTGGGGGCTATATGACTTTTTGATCGCTTGCTATTAAACTTTTTATTATGTAAGGTGACAAAAAAAACTTTTTTTGCACCTTTTTTTATTTTTTTTTCTGGACCGTGTTAATCTGGGGGGTTAGGTCATGGGGCATTTTTATAGAGGAGATTATTACCGACGCGGCAATACCTATGTCTACTTTTAATAAATTATTTTAGTTTTTTTGGGTGTCTCAAGTCTGAGAACCATTTTTTTTTTTATCCGATGTCAGTGCTAAATTGGGATATAAATTTAGTACTCCATGGAAGTGTGATACTCCCTGAAGCAACCGTCAATGCAGAGGCCCGGATGATCGGGGTACGTGTCACATTGAGTAGTGGTGTCCTTCCGTATCCCCCTCTTGTGACACACTCTGCACTTTTTTTGGGTTCGTCCCTTCTTTCCAGTATGGGGGACCACACCTGGAAAGTGTTGGCCAGGGACGATCCGGGCGCCTACAGTTCCCGAGGTACTCCGGCCTGCTCTTTCCCGGTCCGAAAAGATCAGGGCCTTGAGGACTGCCTCATAGAACTGGAGGAATGTCCCTGTGCTGCCAGCGCTTCGGGATAGTACAAAAGAGTTGTACATGGCAACCTGTACCAAGTAGACCGCAACTTTTTTGTACCATGCCTGGGTTTTGCGCATGGCGTTATATGGCTTGAGGACTTGATCCGAGAGATCAACTCCTCCCATATACCGATTGTAGTCGACGATACAATCGGGCTTGAGGACCGTTGCCGCGGTACCTCGCACAGGGACAGGGGTGGTGCTGTTACCATGAATTGTGGACAGCATAAGGACATCCCTCTTGTCCTTATACCTGACCAGCAACAGGTTTCCAGTGGTAAGGGCACGGGTCTCACCCCTGGGGATAGGTACCTGGAGGGGGTGGGCAGGGAGGCCGCGTTGATTTTTCCGCACGGTCCCACAAGCGGACGTGGATCTGGCGGCAAGGGACTGGAACAAGGGGATACTGGTATAAAAGTTATCCACGTACAAGTGGTAACCCTTATCCAGCAGTGGGTGCATAAGGTCCCACACAAGTTTCACGGTAACACCCAGAGTGGGGGGACATTCTGGGGGTTGAATCCGGGAATCTCGCCCCTCGTATACACGAAATTTGTAAGTGTACCCTGAGGTACTCTCACAAATTTTGTATAGCTTCACGCCATACCTCGCCCGCTTGGAAGGCACATACTGGCGGAAAATGAGTCTCCCCTTGAACGCAATGAGAGACTCATCAACCACGACCTCCCTTCCAGGTACATAGGCCTCCATGAATTTGGCCCCAAAGTGATCGATGACCGGCCGTATCTTATACAGACGGTCATGGGCAGGATCACCTCGGGGTGGACATGCTGCATTATCGGAATAATGCAGACATTTCCGGATGGCCTCAAACCGGGAGCGTGTCATAACCGTACTGTAAAGTGGGGTCTGATATAGGACGTCCCCACTCCAGTACAGCCTGGCACTGGGTTTCTTGACCAGGCCCATATGCAGCACGAGGCCCCAAAATGTCCTCATTTCGGCTGCACTGACCGGCGTCCAGCCACCGGGCCTGGCCAAAAAGGAGCCCGGGTGTTGAGCGACGAACTGTTGGGCGTACAGATTCGTCTGCTCCACCATCAGATTTACCAGTGGGTCACTGAAAAAATGACAAAAAAAGTCATATTCAGTGTAGCCCACTGTGGAAATCTGGATTCCTACGAAATCAGGAATCACGGCCTCGTATCGCTCTGGGCTACACCAGACTAGTTCACCGGCAGGGTGCTCCGGTGGATTTAACTGGTGGGCCGGGAAACCAGTACGAGCCCCAGAGCTGCTCGTACTAGTGTGGGCCACAGGGTCCCTAACATGGCGGTCCCCTTGCTCCGCCTGGCGGTGTCTCCGCCACCTTGGGGGCTCATCATTATCTCTAGATGATGAGGAGGATGCGGATGACAACAGGAATGTGGGGTCATCCTCGTCCTCACTGGGACTCTCGGACTCGGAGGCAAGCTGGGCGTATGCCTCCTCGGCCGAGAACGTCCGGCGGGCCATAGGGGAGTGTGTGTCTGCGTGTATATGTGCGTGTGTGTAACTCTTTATTTGGTGTGCGTGTGTGAGGGGGCACGGGTGTTCACGAACTCACCCTAAAACTAACAGAAAAAATAAATAAACTAACTAAAAAAAAGGGCAAAAAATGTGGGGAAAAATTCAAAACTGCTGATCAACCGTCCGAAGTTGATCAGCGGTGGGGTGTGCGATGCGCTAACAGTGGCCGGACGCTAAGTGCCGGCCACAGTCAGCGTACGCAAAAAAAAAAAAATAAAAAAAAAAACACCCCAAAAAAGGTGGGGGGGCAAGTGGCAGGGGGAGGGGGGCAAGTGGCAGCACCCCTGGGGGGTCTAGGGTCACACAGCTGTGCTGTGGACCCCAGACACCGTAACTGGGGTGATGCAATAAAAGTTCAAAAAAACTACCTTTCCCTTTTTTTTCCCTGCCTAAACCAAACTTTCCCTAGCTGTCCCTATGTACCTGATGGGGTGCTGGGGGCAGAGATCGGGTCCTGGGGGCACAGATCGGGTGCAGGCAGCGGTGCAGCGGTGGCAGCAGACACGTGCAGGCAGCTCCTCTCTCCTCCGGCTCCGGAACACAAAAGGAGGAGGAGAGGAGCGCCTGCCTCTTTTGAATCTGCCGCCGGACCGCCCACAGACCAATCAGAAAGCGATCCTGAGTGGTGATGTCACCATCACCACTCAGGATCGCTGGATGGTGATTGGTGGAGTGAAATCACACCACCATCACCATCCTGTTCCGGGTTATCGGGTCTTCAGAGACCCGAATAACCCGGAAACGCAGAAAACCGCAGGTCTGAATTGACCTGCGGTTTTCTGCGATCGCATACATGGGGGGGTCACCGGACCCCCCGGCGCATTTGCCCCAAGTGCCTGCTCAATGATTTGAGCAGGCACGGGGTTCCGATCGCCGCCGGCCGCGCGGCGGTGATTGAAAATACACATTAAGTACCTGTACGCCCTGTGTCCTTAAGGGGTTAATGTATAGAAATTCAAATCCAGAAAATTATTTTTTGTCTAAATTTTCAGTAAATTTGGGATTTTTTAAAATATATAAAGGTAAAAGTTATCGACCCAAATTTACCCCTAACATCAAGTAAGAGATGTCATGAGAAAACAATCTCAGAATGGCTTGGATAAATAAAAGCATTCTAAAGTTATCACCACAAAAACTGACACATCTGATTTGCAAAATTAAGCCTGGTCACGAAGGTGAAAAATGGCTTGGTCTTGAAAGGGTTAAACATGTATTGTATACGAGTACTTCTTTAATGAGGCCTTACAGCTCCAATGTAAAGTGACTGATCGGGTAGGAACATGAAACAGGCCTTATTTTGTGACGTCCGCCATGAATCTGGTGCCGGCGATATCATTCCTGTCAATTGATAAATGCTCTTCATTCTCCTTTATGTCCTGACATTCTTGAAGGAGTATTTTTAGAAAACAAGTCATTAGTATGACATCTAGAAGATGCAACGAGCGGGGTGATTCATGTTTAGCTGTAATTGAGAACACTTTGAATAACGTATTTTTGCACTATATTGGTAAGAAGCCGAAAGAATAATGTGTGTTACCTTAGAAACGTAATTCTGTATATATACCGTATCTGGTTATAACACGCACTTAGGTTTTAGAGAACCCCCCCATATCTTCATCAGACCACCAATCTTCATCAGACCTCCGTTCAGACCCCCCATCTTCATCAGACTCCCAAACTTTATCAGACCTCATATCAGACTTCCAAACTTTATAAGACCTCATATCAGACCCCCCCAATCAGCTCCCCAGTCTGTATCAGACCCCAAAATGTTATCAGACCTCAGATCAGACCCCTTAATCTTTATTACACCTCAGATCAGACCCCAAATCAGACCTCCAATCTTTTATCAGACCTCAGATCAGACCCCCATACTTTCAGACCTCCAAGCAGACCCCTCTGATCCTCATCAGACCTCAGATCAGACATAAAATAAACAAATGAACTTACCTCTCATGCTGCGGACATCACGCTCTTCCTGCACTCACCACTTCCTGATCTTCTGCCGGCACCACGCTGCACTGTGTTATGACATTGCACAGCATAAGGTCATAGTGCATGCCTTCATCCTGACACTATACGCAGTCAGGACACTGTGCAGCGTGGTGCCGGCAGAAGATCAGGAAGTGGTGAGTGCAGGAAGAGCGTGATGTCCGGAGCATGAGAGGTAAGTTCATTTGTTTATTTTATGTCTGATCTGAGGTCTGATGAGGATTAGAGGGGTCTGCTTTGAGGTCTGAAAGTATGGGGGTCTGCTTTGAGGTCTGAAAGTATGGGGGTCTGATCTGAGGTCTGATAAAAGATCAGAAGATGATCAGGGACTGGTGAGTATAGCCAGCACTAGCCGCTCTACACTCACCGCTCTCCTGCATACTAATGAGCACTTCCATAATGAAAGCACTCATATATTCATTTTAAAAGATGCACGGCCATTTCTCCCCCACTTTTAGGGGGAAAAAGTGCGTCTTATAAAGCAAAAAAAAAAAATGGTATATAGCTGCACTTCTATAGGGCTACAGGTGAATCCAAACTGTCGTAGCGGAGTTATCCATGATAAGTTCTTCTGACCTTACAGGACCGGCTGGGGCCTTTTGGCACTTATTCTGTGCGGCGCACCATTATATTCTCTCATGTCTCCCTTACTGTATGGCAGAACAGAAGATAATGATAATCATTACAATGTGACATCTCCCCGTTCTATGAACACTTCATCTCACTGAACCTTGGTGAACTGCTGCTCAATGAGCGGGGGTAATTATATACTGTACAATGTATTATTCTGTGATAGAATATAATCCCCCGTACTGTATTATGTGTAATAGCAAGGAAATATACCCAATGAAATACCTGGTGACCGCGATACAATTATGATACTTCTATGAAAACACAACAGCAAAGTTTATTTAAAAAAAATACAAAAATAAAGTGACAGTGCCCAGAGGAACCGGTTATATTTCTAATCTCATGTTTCCACTTCAAAAGGCAGAGACTGGTGTCATGGTAAAATTTTGTATGATCCCTAAATAAGGGATCTAAGGCCTGTTTCACATTTGCGTTCGAGTGTGCCGAATCTCTCTGCATTCCGATATTGCCAGAAGCAACCGCATCACCATCTGGACCCATTCACTGTAATAGGGACCAGCGGAGATCCAGCCACAACCCGGCAAATATGCAGAGGATCAGCCGGACAAAAACCACTGCATGCCGGAACAACCTGACGGATCTCAAACGCAAATGTGAAGCAGGCCTAACCATGTTTTCTGCAATGCTCCACATATTAAAATTTTGTCTAGGCGCCAAAGAATGAGAAGACACAACTCTTGGTGATATTAGAATCTCTCTTCCCAAACAGCAGAAGGCCTCTCAGGGCGGTGTTTCGCTCATTCTCCTGGATCCTGCCCTGTAGACGTGATGTCATCAATGATGCTGTGCTGTTCTAGGGCAGGTGTTTTTCCAGCAGGGCTTCAAGCAGGTTTGGGATCTGTGATTTTTGAGCTGGAAGGGGAAGGAGAGGCAGAGACCTGATATGCAGCGACTCGGAGGGCAGGCAAAGACAGGAGCAGTGGTAGTGGCTATGATGGGGGTAGTAGTATTCACAGAGAGCAGTCCTCTCTCTGGGTCTCCCTGGGCTGTCTAGGGAATGGAGGGTGCACCCTTTCTTCCCTGTGGGCACATCCTGGATTTTTCTGGGGCTCCTGTCTGGTGGTAGTTGGGGTTCTCTTGGTGTTGAACGGTTGGCAGGGTGCAAGTCAGGAGTACAGGAGCAGGGGCTGGTGGATGATGGAGGCAATAACCAGGCCCTGTTTAATCAGAATAAATAAAGTTGTTTTTTATTGAGTAGATGATAAGAGTTGAGGTACAAATAGCAGCAACAGTCCTGGACAATGGTATAGTCCTGAGTTATATTGCAGAGCTTACCTTTCCCCAATGGCTGTGTATGGGTAGTGGTAATGATAGTAGTAGTAGTCCCTGAGTCTCTTTCTACAGGTGCTAGCAATCTTCCCAATTAACCACAGGTTTGCAAAGCTCTCACAATCATTGCTGCGGTTCCCATAGCGGGGTGTAGATCTTAGATCCGGCTGGCCAGTCCTTCTCAAAGTGTGGCAGGTGTGGGAAGCAAGTAACCCTTTCTACAAGCAGTGAAGTCTTTTGTCATAAACATGTGGCACCTTACTGTCTGAATCCTGCGCACAGCCTTGACAGTTCTAGACCTCCTGTGGATGTCTATTCTCTTTCCCTCATGGTACTCTCTCAGCTAAGTTTTTCTCCTGCAGCTTTTCAGTCTCAGGAATGATTCCTGGATGAGGCTTCTCTTTGGAACTGCTTTGCCGGAGCTCCCAGATGTAGGTCTTTTCTCTTTCTCTGCTAAGACTCTCTAACTAACCAGGGGGCAGACAGTCCATCACCCTGGTAATCTAACCAGGCCTGCCAGTTAGTTGTCCATTTGTTGTCCATACATTGACAATAGGTTTACAGGCTTTAACAGTAAATCACAATATTTAACTCCCGGGGGAGTTTGGTCTAGGGTCTGTAAACAGATGGGAGTATGGTCCGGGATCTGTAAACAAGGGAAGCCTGTTCTGGGGTCTGTAAACGGGGGAAGTCTGTTCTGGGGTCTGTCAACAGGTGGGAGTCTGTTCTGGGGTCTGTAAACAGGGGAAGTCTGGTCTGGGGTCTGTAAACAGGGGAAGTCGGGTCTGGGGTCTGTAAACAGGGGACATCTAGTAAGTGGTCTGTAAACAGTAGATCGTGGTGTGGGGTATGTAAATAGGGGGAGTTTGGCCTGGCGTCTCTATACAGGGTAGATCTGGTACATGGTCTGTATCCATTTTGGAGTTTGCTGAAGGAGGTAATGTTTACTATTTGTGACTCAAGATGTAGTTGTGCCCTACATAAATGGGTGGGGTACAATGTGCGCCAATTCTTTTCAACCGCCCCCCCTTCCTCTTCTAAGTGTAAAACATAATAGACAACAACAGCACATGCCATTAATTTATAATGGGGTCTGTTATGGGTACATTGACAATAGGTTTACTATAAGTGCTTTAACAGTAAATCACAATATTTAACTCCCAGGGAGTAGGGTCCAGGATCTGTAAACAGGGGAAGTCTGTTCTGGGGTCTGTAAACAGGGGAAGTCTGGTCTGGGGTCTGTAAACGGGACGTCTAGTCTGGGGTCTGTAAACGGGACGTTTGGTCTGGAGTCTGTAAACGGGACGTTTGGTCTAGGGTCTGTAAACAGGTGGGAGTCTGTTCTGTGGTCTGTAAACAGGGGAAGTCTGGTCTGGGGTCTGTAAACAGGGGATGTCTAGTCAGTGGTCTGTAAACAGTAGATCGTGGTTTGGAGCATGTAAATAGGGGGAGTCTGGCCTGGCGTCTCTATACAGGGTAGCTCTGGTACGTGATCTGTATTCATTTTGGAGTTTGCTGAAGTAGGTAATTTGTACTATTTGTGACTCAAGACGTAGGTTTGCCTAGATAAATGGGTGGGGTACAATGTGCGCCAATTCTTCCCCCCCCCCCCTTCTAAGTGTAAGACATAATAGGCAACAACAGCACATGCCATTACCTTATAATGGGGTCTGTTATGGGTCCAAATAACGGAGACCATCAAATCTGAAGGAACTGTTGTCAGTCTGAGCATGCTCTTATTTTGTCACATTTCTATCTTTCTTGGGGGTACTCAGTTGGAACTTTTTGTCACTAGGGGGTACTTAGTGTGAACAGGTTGAGAAACCCTGGGGAAGATAACTCGAGCTTCTTACTGGAATGGTTCCAGCATTGCTATTCCATCTATATAAGTGAGTACCCTCCTTAGCTGCACTGATTTGTATGAATGCAGTAACCATTATAATATTTATGCGCGGGATCAATATTTCACCCATTATCCTTCCTGCCAAGTTCATATTATTGATGCCCACCGGCCGCAGGACATTTTGCAGCTATACAGGATGCTCATAAATTTGCTGACATCTGGCAGCCATACCTTGTAAAACCAAATGGAGCATATCCCTGGTGTTTACTGTACCTGGCGGCCAGCCTGTGGAGTGGATGGAGCACACATTAGCCAGAGTGCTGTTTACCTGCTGCTGTTTGTGCAGCCTCATCATCATGACACAATGTACCAGGTCCCTGTCTCTCTACAGCAGGGCTCTTGGTAACTAGAAAGGACCCAGCCTTATTGCCAGGCACAGGGAGACATGCTGCCAGAGAGTAAGAGGAAGTCAATTAGAGAGGGAGCTCATTGAGTGGGGGGCAGGCTGGCAATCATCTTCTGTGCTGGGTGCTCATTGGTGCCAGCAGGGAGGAGAAGAGACAGGAGCTGTGTGCCTAGTGCCAGACTTACTGCCTGCAGCTGAGAGCTAAACGTGTATCACAGAGGGAAGAGCATCAGAGCAAGATCCTCAGTGATCATCTGCAGAGGAGCAGGACAGTACATGAGATCCACCAGAACAAGATCCTCAGTGATCATCTGCAGAGGAGCAGGACAGTACATGAGATCCACCAGAACAAGATCCTGAGTGATCATCTGCAGAGGAGAACAGAAGTACATGAGATTCACCAGACCAAGATCCTCATAGACTCAGTGATCATCTGCAGAGGAGCAGAACAGTACATGAGATCCACCAGAACAAGATCCTGGGTGATCATCTGCAGAGGAGAACAGAAGTACATGAGATCTATCAGACCAACATCCACAGTGATCATCTGCAGAGGAGAACAGAAGTACATGAGATCCACCAGACCAAGATCCTCCTAGACTCAGTGATCATCTGCAGAGGAGCAGGACAGTACATAAGGTCCAACAGAACAAGATCCACAGTGATCATCTGCAGAGGAGAACAGAAGTACATAAGGTCCAACAGAACAAGATCCACAGTGATCATCTGCAGAGGAGAACAGAAGTACATGAGATCCACCAGACCAAGGTCCTCCTAGACTCAGTGATCATCTGCAGAGGAGCAGGACAGTGCATGAGATCCCCCAGTGCAGTATACCAGCAAGAGATCCACTGTATCCCAGTCGTGCCATAGACGGAGGAGCCTGCTCCAGTGTCTGATCCCGTCCATAGTGCGGATCCTCAGGACGCAGCGGATGCTGGACGGAGCGCTGCTGATCGGTGCCGAGGCGTTTAGTTCTCACTGGACGTGCAGATCACTCATCCGCCAAGACGCCGCGGATCCTGTACAGAGGATCGTCCAAGATGGGCAGAGAACAGCGGCAACAGCAGCGGGAGAGAACAGCGGCAAACCGCATCCAGCGCTCCCAGAGCCGCAGCAGTCTGTCCGCGTCCTTTGAGGCACTGGCCGGATACTTCCCGTGTATGAACTCCCTGGACGAGGATGAAGGTGAGGAGGCTGGGCAATCTACAATCTACAGGGGGATATTATATATATCTATAATATATACTGTACTAATACTGGCAGTGCCCATGTGTGACTGTAGAGCTGAATACCTAGGAGCAGGTGGCACCATATATAATATATACTGTACTAATACTGGCAGTGCCCATGTGTGACTGTAGAGCTGAATACCTGGGAGCAGATGGCACTATATATAATATATACTGTACTAATGCTGGCAGTGCCCTTGTGTGACTGTAGGGCTGAATACCTGGGAGCAGGTGGCACTATATATAATATATACTGTACTAATACTGGCAGTGCCCATGTGTGACTGTAGAGCTGAATACCTAGGAGCAGGTGGCACTATATATAATATATACTGTACTAATGCTGGCAGTGCCCATGTGTGACTGTAGAGCTGAATACCTAGGAGCAGGTGGCACCATATATAATATATACTGTACTAATACTGGCAGTGTTCATGTGTGACTGTAGAGCTGAATACCTAGGAGCAGGTGGCACTATATATAATATATACTGTACTAATGCTGGGCAGTGCCCATGTGTGACTGTAGAGCTGAATACCTAGGAGCAGGTGGCACTATATATAATATATACTGTACTAATACTGGCAGTGCCCATGTGTGACTGTAGAGCTGAATACCTAGGAGCAGGTGGCACCATATATAATATATACTGTACTAATACTGGCAGTGCCCATGTGTGACTGTAGAGCTGAATACCTAGGAGCAGGTGGCACCATATATAATATATACTGTATTAATGCTGTCAGTGCCATGTGTGACTGTAGAGCTGAATACCTGGGAGCAGGTGGCACCATATATAATATATACTGTACTAATGCTGTCAGTGCCCATGTGTGACTGTAGAGCTGAATACCTGGGAGCAGGTGGCACCATATATAATATATACTGTACTAATACTGGGCAGTGCCCATGTGTGACTGTAGAGCTGAATACCTAGGAGCAGCTGGCACTATATATAATATATACTGTACTAATACTGGCAGTGTTCATGTGTGACTGTAGAGCTGAATACCTGGGAGCAGGTGGCACCATATATAATATATACTGTATTAATGCTGTCAGTGCCATGTGTGACTGTAGAGCTGAATACCTAGGAGCAGCTGGCACTATATATAATATATACTGTACTAATGCTGTCAGTGCCCATGTGTGACTGTAGAGCTGAATACCTGGGAGCAGGTGGCACCATATATAATATATACTGTACTAATACTGGCAGTGTTCATGTGTGACTGTAGAGCTGAATACCTGGGAGCAGGTGACACTATATAATATATACTGTACTAATACTGGGCAGTGCCCATGTGTGACTGTAGAGCTGAATACCTAGGAGCAGGTGGCACTATATATAATATATACTGTACTAATGCTGGGCAGTGCCCATGTGTGACTGTAGAGCTGAATACCTGGGAGCAGGTGGCACCATATATAATATATACTGTACTAATGCTGTCAGTGCCATGTGTGACTGTAGAGCTGAATACCTGGGAGCAGGTGGCACCATATATAATATATACTGTACTAATACTGGCAGTGCCCATGTGTGACTGTAGAGCTGAATACCTGGGAGCAGGTGGCACCATATATAATATATACTGTACTAATACTGGCAGTGCCCATGTGTGACTGTAGAGCTAAATACCTAGGAGCAGGTGGCACTATATATAATATATACTGTACTAATGCTGGCAGTGCCCATGTGTGACTGTAGAGCTGAATACCTAGGAGCAGGTGGCACCATATATAATATATACTGTACTAATACTGGCAGTGTTCATGTGTGACTGTAGAGCTGAATACCTAGGAGCAGGTGGCACCATATATAATATATACTGTACTAATACTGGCAGTGTTCATGTGTGACTGTAGAGCTGAATACCTGGGAGCAGGTGGCACTATATATAATATATACTGTACTAATACTGGGCAGTGCCCATGTGTGACTGTAGAGCTGAATACCTAGGAGCAGGTGGCACTATATATAATATATACTGTACTAATGCTGGGCAGTGCCCATGTGTGACTGTAGAGCTGAATACCTAGGAGCAGGTGGCACTATATATAATATATACTTTACTGATACTGGCAGTGCCCATGTGTGACTGTAGAGCTGAATACCTAGGAGCAGGTGGCACCATATATAATATATACTGTACTAATACTGGCAGTGCCCATGTGTGACTGTAGAGCTGAATACCTAGGAGCAGGTGGCACTATATATACTGTACTAATACTGGCAGTGTTCATGTGTGACTGTAGAGCTGAATACCTGGGAGCAGGTGGCACTATATATAATATATACTGTACTAATACTGGGCAGTGCCCATGTGTGACTGTAGAGCTGAATACCTAGGAGCAGGTGGCACTATATATAATATATACTGTACTAATGCTGGGCAGTGCCCATGTGTGACTGTAGAGCTGAATACCTAGGAGCAGGTGGCACTATATATAATATATACTTTACTGATACTGGCAGTGCCCATGTGTGACTGTAGAGCTGAATACCTAGGAGCAGGTGGCACTATATATAATATATACTGTACTAATACTGGCAGTGCCCATGTGTGACTGTAGAGCTGAATACCTAGGAGCAGGTGGCACCATATATAATATATACTGTACTAATACTGGCAGTGCCCATGTGTGACTGTAGAGCTGAATACCTAGGAGCAGGTGGCACTATATATAATATATACTGTACTAATACTGGCAGTGCCCATGTGTGGCTGTAGAGCTGAATACCTAGGAGCAGGTGGCACTATATATAATATATACTGTACTAATGCTGGCAGTGCCCATGTGTGACTGTAGAGCTGAATACCTAGGAGCAGGTGGCACCATATATAATATATACTGTACTAATACTGGCAGTGCCCATGTGTGACTGTAGAGCTGAATACCTGGGAGCAGGTGGCACCATATATAATATATACTGTACTAATGCTGGCAGTGTTCATGTGTGACTGTAAAGCTGAATACCCGGGAGCAGGTGGCACCATATATAATATATACTGTACTAATACTGGCAGTGCCCATGTGTGACTGTAAAGCTGAATACCCGGGAGCAGGTGGCACCATATATAATATATACTGTACTAATACTGGCAGTGCCCATGTGTGACTGTAGAGCTGAATACCTAGGAGCAGGTGGCACTATATATAATATATACTGTACTAATACTGGCAGTGCCCATGTGTGACTGTAAAGCTGAATACCCGGGAGCAGGTGGCACTATATATAATATATACTTTACTGATACTGGCAGTGCCCATGTGTGACTGTAGAGCTGAATACATAGGAGCAGGTGGCACCATATATAATATATACTGTACTAATACTGGCAGTGCCCATGTGTGACTGTAGAGCTGAATACCTAGGAGCAGGTGGCACTATATATAATATATACTGTACTAATGCTGGCAGTGTACATGTGTGACTGTAGAGCTGAATACCTGGGAGCAGCTGGCACTATATATAATATATACTGTACTAATGCTGGCAGTGCCCATGTGTGACTGTAGAGCTGAATACCTAGGAGCAGGTGGCACTATATATAATATATACTGTACTAATGCTGGTAGTGCCCATGTGTGACTGTAGAGCTGAATACCTGGGAGCAGGTGGCACCATATATCATATATACTGTACTAATACTGGCAGTGCCCATGTGTGACTGTAGAGCTGAATACCTAGGAGCAGGTGGCACTATATATAATATATACTGTACTAATGCTGGCAGTGTTCATGTGTGACTGTAGAGCTGAATACCTGGGAGCAGGTGGCACCATATATAATATATACTGTACTAATACTGGCAGTGCCCATGTGTGACTGTAGAGCTGAATACCTAGGAGCAGGTGGCACCATATATAATATATACTGTACTAATACTGGCAGTGCCCATGTGTGACTGTAGAGCTGAATACCTAGGAGCAGGTGGCACCATATATAATATATACTGTACTAATACTGGCAGTGCCCATGTGTGACTGTAGAGCTGAATACCTAGGAGCAGGTGGCACCATATATAATATATGCTGTACTAATGCTGGCAGTGTTCATGTGTAACTGTAGAGATGAATACCCAGGAGCAGGTGGCACCATATATAATATATACTGTACTAATAATGGCAGTGCCCATGTGTGACTGTAGAGCTGAATACCTAGGAGCAGGTGGCACCATATATAATATATACTGTACTAATACTGGCAGTGCCCATGTGTGACTGTAGAGCTGAATACCTAGGAGCAGGTGGCACCATATATAATATATACTGTACTAATACTGGCAGTGCCCATGTGTGACTGTAGAGCTGAATACCTAGGAGCAGGTGGCACCATATATAATATATACTGTACTAATACTGGGCAGTGCCCATGTGTGACTGTAGAGCTGAATACCCAGGAGCAGGTGGCACCATATATAATATATACTGTACTAATGCTGGGCAGTGCCCATGTGTGACTGTAGAGCTGAATACCCAGGAGCAGGTGGCATTATATATAATATATACTGTACTAATACTGGGCAGTGCCCATGTGTGACTGTAGAGCTGAATACCTGGGACCAGATGGCACTATATATACTGTACTAATACTGGCAGTGTTTATGTATGACTGTAGAGCAGAATACCTGGGAGCAGATGGCACCATATATAATATATACTGTACTAATACTGGGCAGTGCCCATGTGTGACTGTAGAGCTGAATACCTGGGACCAGATGGCACTATATATACTGTACTAATACTGGCAGTGTTTATGTATGACTGTAGAGCAGAATACCTAGGAGCAGGTGGCACTATATATAATATATACTGTACTAATACTGGCAGTGTTAGAGCTGAATTCCTCAGTATAGGATGCCTGTAACCGGCGCTGGCATCTGCTGTGCCACTATGTAACAAGTTGCATCCAGTGTAGCTAATAACATGATGGGTATGATGTGAACGGCCAGTGTGATGACAAAGGTGTGATCAAGAAAATTCAAATTCATTTCAGGAAAGCTGAGTAACAATCTACAGTATATTGGGATTATACTGTCATCCAGCTTTTTTTTACAAAATTAAAATAACTGAAAGAATATGAAAAGAAGTTAGTGACTCAAACCGGATACATGAGTACGACATAGTAACAATGACTATTATTAAATGCTTGTTAAGTGGGAAGAGAGATCTATCTATCTATTATCTATCTATTATCTATCTATCTCTCTATCTATCTATCTATCTATCTATCTATCTATCTCATATCTATTTATCTATCTATCTATCTCATATCTATCTATCTATCTATCTATCTATCTATCTATCTATCTATCTATCTATCTATCTATCTATCTATCTATCTATCTATCTATTATCTATCACATATGTATCTCTTTCTCTGGTCATCTGTAGATAGATTGTAGCCTTCAGAGACGATGTGATATAAATAAAATATACAATTACACATATGATTGATAGTGTGAAGTTTAGTACATGGGACGTTACGACTATCGAGCCTGTTTCTGTAGTACTGAGGAAACTTTCTCATGCTGCGGATTTTCACTTGAAATTATTTTTTGTTTCTTTTTGATACGACATAACACTAACAGAACATGATATAATCCAGCATACATGAAATGCAGATCACCCCAGTGCTGGAGACCTGTAGCAGTCAGCTTTTGGTGCAGGGCTGCCGGCAGTCGTCTCCTCTCCGCAGGACATTACAGATATTTGGCTGGCTCCGGACATCTGACTGATCATGAGGTGTTGCCATTGATTGGGAAGCAATATGTCTCCTTTTCCTCACTGATACCTGATATTGTGGAGGTAGAGGCTACAGATGAATATCTGTTTACTGACCATGAACCCTCCTTGCATCAGGTTATTATTGAGTGTGGTTCAGGTGGATCTCCAT
Source organism: Bufo gargarizans (assembly GCF_014858855.1). Taxonomy (NCBI): domain Eukaryota; kingdom Metazoa; phylum Chordata; class Amphibia; order Anura; family Bufonidae; genus Bufo; species Bufo gargarizans. Next base: position 52,730,983 of record NC_058084.1, on the reverse strand, counting down.
TTGGGACAATAAAGCCAGAAGACCCTTTGAGGGACCCTCATGGGCGGTACACCTGCAGGCCATACCATTTACAGGACTGTTACATGCAGTAAATGTACAGGGCCATCCCCTGCTTATGTGGGAAATCGGCATCCATTTGTATGCACCCGAGGGCAATTATTACAAACATGTGACGATGTCTGTTTCCATTGTGATGCCTATTGCTGTCAATGTTGTGGTCTTTATTCAGCGTCCCCTTAGAATAGGGTTAATGCATGGTATCTTCTGACGCACTGCAGTGACCATAGAGAACAATAGCAGCTTTTTATCAGTCGCCATAGACGGATCCTAGGATGGCCCTCAGGACATGAGATCTGCTTCTCCCAGTCAAGTATCTGAAGTTCCTTTCATTGCTTAACATGAAAGACGTAAGTTCTTCTCATCCAGTAGCTGTCACTGCAAAAAAAACAGCAGCATGGGGTGACTGGTCAATTTTCGAATATTTCCATATTCACTCATCATGGATATTAATCTGAAGTTGCAGTGACCCAGCAGATTACTGCTAAAGGTGAATTGTTGACCTTGAGTCAAATGTTGTATTTAATGTTAAAAGCACATGCCTCTTTAGGCAGTTTGTATCCCAAATTGTTGTGTATGGACAACAAACAGTTAACACTGGCACAGAACCATATTTTTGGTCCAACCTATTTATTTCAATGGGCCACAAAAATTGCAGACAGGACAATGTATGCTGTCCATAGAACCACTTAACTGAGAGACTATCCCTGAAGGAAAGAGAACAGATCTGCAAAAAGTGTAGAGACATCAAAATCGTGCTGGATTCAGACAGATATTTCGCGAATATTTCACATAATATTCGCAATAAATTCAGGAATTCTAGAATTCGGGATCTCTAGTCATTATTTTCGTGATTGAGCAAATCGGCACTAATGATACACATATTTTTTGCGCAATACAAGCAACTTCACATTTTATCAGATCTGAGTAGATATTACTGATTGGTGCATTATGTTGTTGTGACATCACAGCACTGTGTCTGTAGCATGTATGTATGGACAGCAGAGAAACACTAATCCCTATCACACCACCTAACACCCTGCACTGGAACCTATCAGCTACACTATTATCAGGATCTAACCTACACTGACTATCACCCACTAACTATCTAATGTAATTGGATAAGGAATAGAATGCAGATGAAAGCACAGAGCACAGCAATGTCACTGCTCTCTATCTTAGAACTGTAGAAATGGCTGCTGGGGAGGTTCTTATATAGTAAGGGGGAGGCAGCTTTCCTATTGGTTGCTAGGAATGTTGCTAAGCTCAGACAAAGACATTGCAGCCTTCTCATTGGCCGACAAGCAAGAAGGGAGGTTACTGATGAAAAAAAAATCTAGAATATTCACGATTACGAATATATAGCACTATATATCGCAAATTCTCTAAGTGCCGATATTCGCGATAAAAATTTGCGATTAGAATATTCACGATCAACACTATCAGACAGTGCAGTACCGCACGTTTATGGCAAAAGACTTTTCTGCTTGTGGTGTGGGTATATTGCTTCCGGCACCCACCACACTTTGAGATGGACTCGCCATCCGGATATAACATCTGCACCCCTCCGCCCAGGAATTGCAGAAAGAGTTAATGAGAACGGCATTGCACACTGTGGTTTTTGAGGAGGATTGCAAAGTGAGACTCAGGATGACTACTACCACCATGATTGCTACTGCTTATATACAACTATTGGGAGAATAATATGCACAGGCTACAAAGTACACATAGGCGCACAGTGATAAAGTGAGACCCTAAATAAAAAATCCACTCAGTGTACATAAATACACCTACACCGAAATGAACTGAGACTAAACAGGTTTTACATTAAAAAAAAATATATATATATACTATATTTAAATACAAATTACATAGATAAAAAAAAAAGAAGGCATCGCCGAAAAGCGCATTGGGGTACGTGGCTCTCCTGAGGTGGCTATCCTGTGATATTATTGTGACTTTATGTATGAGGTTTAAACACTAAGGCTGGGTTCAGACCTGAGCGTTCGGGATGTCGCGCTCTGTATGCGCGATTGTACCGGCGTTTGCAATCGCGCATACAGAGACAAGCGAACGCCCATTGTCGCGCGTTCCCGAAAGTCTATGTACGGGAACGCGCGACAAGACGCCCCAAAGAAGCTCATGTACTTCTTGGGGCGTCGGGCGTTTTACAGCGCCATCGTACGCGCTGTAAAACGCCCAGGTGAGAACCATTCCCATAGGGAAGCATTGGTTTCTCCTTGTTGAGCGTTGTGTGAACCCAGCCTGAGTGGGTATTTGCACACACACTCAGTGCTATTTTTTAGTCCAGGCTCGTTAGGTGTGTGTTCCCCAGAATATTTATTTGGAAGATTTAGGTAGTCCCATGTAGGTTACTGGCGTATTGCTATTTGATGTGGAGACACCGCTATATTAGATAACATGCACTTTAGTATTGCTGGGTGTCACACATATATATAGACCTGTATATGCATATACATTTACCACTGGCATATATACATTTATAAATTGGGCCAGCCTATATGACTTTTTGTTTTTTCCTCTATACGTATAGTCTGTGAATACCTCCTCAGGTGTAGTCCACTATTTTTATCTGATGTATCATGTTCTCTTTTTCATCTATGTCATTTGTATTTAAATAAAGTATACATATATATTATTTTTTTGGGGATGTAAGACCTGTTTAGTCTCAGTTCATTTTGGTATAGAACTATTGGGAGAAGCCTACTCTGTAATATACCTCAGAACTGTGCCTATTGTTGCTGTTTGAACTACTACTCCCATTATCTGCTTAGTATAGTGAGACTTTATTTATTGCAACAAATGGGCCTGGTCATTGACTCCATCTGCCCTCCTGCCTTGCACCCATCTGCAGCCATCATGGGGCATCTGTTCAGGGGCTGTCTGCATGATAGTAGAAGATATAGCAACTTCAGGATGACAACTCAAGGATGTGTATTTATGAGGGAGTTTTAATTTATGGGGCAATGCTCTTTAATTGGCAAGAGTTAAAGGGGTTGTGCCATGAAACATATTCTCCATTTTTCAAACCAGCCCCTGGATCTGAATACTTTTGTAATTGCATGTAATTAAAAATTTAGTACAGCCACTAAGCTATTAAATATAATGTATCTCTATAGCGCCACCTAGGGTTGTTTCGGGTATTGAATTTTCGATACCCGATCGATACTTTTGCCTGGTATCGATACCAGGACTTGCCTTTTTTTGATACAAGGCTTCGCTATTGCGCAGTCTACTATCAGAGAACAATGAGCACGCTGCTGTCAGCGCGCTCCATTTTCTCCTCAGCAGCACAGGGGAGAAGTAAGCAGTCTCTCCCTCCCCCCTGTGCCACTGCCACCGATGAGAAGAGAGGGGTGGGCACACTGCGCCACCAATGACAGTAAATGTTTAAAGAGGACCTTTCATCTGGCAAAAAATCGGAACTAAGTATCATTATATGTACAGCGGCACCCAGGGATCTCACTGCACTTACTATTATCCCTGGGCGCCGCTCCGTTCTCCCGCTTTGCCCTCCGGTATCTTTGGGGACTTGGTTATACTGGGTGGAGACTGCCCTTGTTCTCCTGGGCGTCTCCTTTTCCTAGGCTGTAGCGCTGGCCAATCGCAGCGCAGAGCTCACAGCCTGGGAGAAAAAAAACCTCCCAGGCTGTAAGCTCTGCGCTGCGATTGGCCAGCGCTACAGTCTGGGAGAGGAGACGCCCAGCAGAACAAGGGCAGTCTCCGCCTACTATAACCAAGTCCAATAAGTCTCCGCCTACTATAACCAAGTCCCCGAACATACCGGAGGACATAACAGGAGAACGGAGCGGCGCCCAGGGATAATAGTAAGTCCAGTGAGATCCCTGGGCGCCGCTGGACATATAATGATACTTAGTTCAGAATATTTTGCCAGATGAAAGGTCCTCTTTAATACAAATCCCAGAGGCGGGAGCTGCGATTAGCGGCAGTTAACCCCTCAGGTGCTGCACCCACCTCCTGTATTAAATGTCAATTATATTATCATTGGTGGCGCCCTCCCTCCCTCCTTCCCAGTATTAAAATTATTGGTGATGCAGTGCGCCCCCCCCCCCCAACCCCCCCAGTATTAAAATCATTGGTGGTAGTGGCCACAGGGTCCCCTCCCCTCCTCTTCATTGGTGGTGCAGTGGCAGCTTCTGATCAGAGCCCCAGCAGTGTAATCCCGGGGCTCCGATCGGTTACCATGGCAGCCAGGACGCTACTGAAGCCCTGGCTGCCATGGTAACATCCCTGCTGCTGTGTGTACTATGCACAGGGCAGCAGGGAGAGTGTGAGATCCTATTCACCATAATAGAGCTCTATCAGGGTGAATAGACAAGGGATTAAAAGATCCCAGGTTCTGGCCCCTAAGGGGAAAAATAGTTATTAAATAAAAAGTAAAAAAAAAAAACATTAAAATATTAAGTATAAATCACCTCCTTTCCCAATTTTACATATAAAATATATAAACAATAAATAAACATATTACATATCGCCACGTCTGAAAAGTCCAAACTATTAAAATATTTAAAAAATGTCCTATGCTGTGAGTGCCGTAACAGAAAATAAATTAATAAAAACTGCGTGATTCGCCATTTTTTTTAGTCACCTTGTCCCCCCGAAAAATAGGATCGCTCTGTTCTATTATGGGCCGGACGTTCCATAGAATGCGGAATGCACGCGGCTTTTTTTGTTGTTTTTTTTTTTCCGCATGGTATCGAGTATCGCAATACTTTTTTATGGTATTGAAACCGAATCAAAATTTTGGTATTGAAACAACCCTAGCGCCACCTGCTGTTTTTTCTTTTGCTTAATTCTCCGTCCACCTCACTGAGGTGGTCGTACGCGCTCCATTTAAATCTTCAACTGCCACCAGCTGTATCTACTGTTGCTGTGGCAGTTACAGGGAGAGAGCTGCAGCACCAGGACACGCCCCCCTTAGCTGCCAGAATGAAACAAATTTAGCAGTAGCATTTTAGCAATGAATGTGGAGATCTCTGGACCCATGTGAGGTACAGGGCTGGTTCTAGCTTTGTTAGATAGAGATTGTCATGTCCTATATGATGTTGGATGTAAAAATGTTTACATCAATCATGGCATAACCCCTTTAATCTACTGCAGTTGTGAGACTACAACCCCCAGTAGAAACGAAATCCATGATACCAGCAGGAGAAAAACATCTTTGAAATGTTATTTTCTCACCCGATTTATGTGCACATGATGTAACGGAGATTGCAGAGATTTCAGTCATTACCACTGAGAGTGATGTGTTATTACGTGAGTCTTCCGTTCTCGAGCCCATCCCCCACTGTGATTGTCAAGCCATAAGCATCAATGAAATAAATTGCTGCATTTTCTGAATCGCAGGAAGGGGGGGGGGGGGGGGGCATATACATGTTCTTGTTTTTTAGTGATTATCTTTTGTGCTGGAGCGCGTTCTACGCCTGTCATTGTATCTTGCAGGTTCTAGTCTTTATCTTTGTCTTTTAAAGGCGTTATCCAACCCCTATAATGCACCCCAAAATGCCCGGGCGCCTCACATAGGTTATACTTACCCATGTCGGTTCTGATGCCTGCACTGCCGCCGCTACATCTCCCCATTGCGTAGATCGAAAAATACGGGCGACGGGGAAAAGGGGAAGCAGCCAATAGCAGGCCGCGACGGGCATCAGAAGGGACAGGGGTGCCAGGGAGAAAGGTAAGTATAACCTGTGTGAGGGGCCCAGGAATTTTGGGGGGCATTATAGGAGTTGGATAACCCTTTTAAATCGCCACCCTGAACCCCACAGATCAAAAACATGACCCTTCAATCCTTGTAAAATAAAAAGTCCTGCAACTTTCTTATACACTTTGTATATATCGGTTCCTCACCTGAGTTGCTTGCTTTCAATGAGTGGGAACATCCTGACCTATTCCTGCTCCCACAGCAGATGGATTCTCTGCAGTGTATCCTGTCCGCATAGTTTCTACAAGGTCCCAGAATTTTTAATGGGTTTAGCTTGACTCCGTGTGTTCCCGTATTTTGGTGTAAATAATGTTTCCATTCACTTATAGCAAGCAGATCTTGTGGGGAACTGTACCATTATGTTTCATTGTATAGAGATTGAGTTTCATTTAGATAAAACCTGAAAAAAAAACTTTAAAGTTGTGCTGTGAAAAAGCCCGGAGAATATACCAATACATCGCCCATTCACCCTCCTGTTTCCTATACATTGGGCCTCCACAGCAAAAGTGCACTGCGTGATATACGTTTTTATTACAGTTAGAGAAATGGCCAATGCATTCCAGTGTACGTCATAGGTATATATTGGGGGAATATACCCGATGCACCAGATCTGAAACGCGTAAATACTCTGCTGTTCGGTTTTAAGACTCTTCAATAAAGATCTCCATTTTATTGGATGCTGAATTTCTATCTTGTTTCTCTTTCTAACAAAGCTAGAACCAGCCCTGTACCTCACATGGATGCAGAGATCTCCACATTCATTGCTCTGCTAGATTTATATCAAGCTGGCAGCTCAGGGGCGTGTCTTTTTGCTGCAGCTCTGGGGGCGTGTCTCAGCTCTCCCTATCACAGCTCAGGGGGCGTGTCTCAGCGCTCCCTATCACAGCTTAGGAGGCGTGTCTCAGCTCTCCCTATCACAGCTCAGGGGGCGTGTCTCAGCTCTCCCTATCACAGCTCTGGGGGCGTGTCTCGGCTCTCCCTATCACAGCTCAGGGGGCGTGTCTCAGCTTTCCCTATCACAGCTCAGGGGGCGTGTCTCAGCTCTCCCTATTACAGCTCTGGGGGCGTGTCTCGGCTCTCCCTATCACAGCTCAGGGGGCGTGTCTCAGCTCTCCCTATCACAGCTCAGGAGGCAGGTGAAGGAAGAAACTGAGCATGTGTAGCCATCTCAGTGAGCAGGTCAAAGAAATCAGAAAAAACAAACAGCAGGTGGCGCTATACAGATACATTTTACTGAATAACTCAGTGGCTATACAAATTTTTTTATTACATGCAATTACAAAAGTATCCAGATCCAGGTGCTGGTTTGAAAACTGTAAAATATTTTTCATGGGACAACACCTTTAAGTTTCAGCCTATCTGCAGAGTATCTTGCTTTCAGCTTTACACTTAAAGGGGTTGTCCGAGTAATTTTTTTGTTCTTTCTATGTTCCTAACTAAGCAAATGTAACAGCTTTCGGTGGCTGGTTTCTCAGATTTCACTGAGGGTCACATGACCTGTGATGTCAGCTTCTCTCCCTGCTCTGATAATGTTCTATACAAGCCTGTAAACGAGATGTCACTGTGCTGGCCACGCCCCCCTCCACTGCCGTCTGCTCTCTCTCTTAAGATTCTTAACCCCTTCAGCTGCACAGACTGCAGGCAGGCAGTGACAATTCTGGGCAGTGACAATTCTGGGCATAGGATCTGACAGACTAGAGAGAGCATTGCACAAGAAGGTAGGGGGAAGATCCTGTGTGTATTAGCAGTGTCATTATACAGCTGGAACTTGTAGTTCTACACTTACAAGTTGCTGTTTTCTCCCAGCACTCAGGGTATCTCTTGTATCCACTCCCTTAGCAGTGTCATTATACAGCTGGGACTTGTAGTCCTACACATACAACATGCTGCAGAGTCTCCCAGCAGGCAGACATGTCACCCAGGGCAACTCTTGGATTCACCCCCTTTGCAGAGCAGGGGGAGGGGCAGAGATTGTTTTTATTGCATGTAAACAAAGGGCCAGAAGAGAACCAGGGAAATGAGGAAATAGATATATTTTTGCCTGAAACTTGCTTAGCTTAGTTATATATTGCTGCCCATCAGATTTTCAGTGCTATATTTTTTTTTTCATAACTCAGACAACCCCTTTAACCTGTCTGGTTTTTGCTCCTACGGCTCACTAGTAGCCCTTGTCTCTGAACGCCTGACAGCTCATAAACACTCATTATAGCTAAGTTCTTTTCAATCTGATAACTAGATGGCGTAAATGAGTGTTTATGAGCTTAACATAACCCTGTAGAACAAAACCTGTAGGAAATTTGTGATAAAGGACAATTGAAAAAAAAAAAGATTTTTTAGCCCAAAATGAGTAAAATGGAATCATAAAAAAATGTTCCCTAGGGTGTTTGTAGTCTTAAATGTACACAGAGCCTTAAGCCTCATTCAGACGTCCGTGTCCATGCTCAAATCCGTGAAGATGTCCTTGAAGGATCCGTGTTTGGTCCTGTGTTTTGATGTCCGTGTGTCATCCCTGTTTCACTGACTGCACAGCTGAAAAATAATTTTCAAAGCATCTCTTCCTGATGATCCGTTATTTTCACTGTCCCATAGACTATAATGGGTGTGATGGATCTGTGAACACGGACAAAATAAAGTGTGCATCCGTGCTAAAATGAATGGGTACGTGTGCAGCCAGTGGAGAACACGTACAGTGCACAGACGTGGAACATTGACGTGTGAATTAGGCTACATGCACACTCCGTGCCCATGCTGCAGAGCGCAATGCACGGGCACAGACCGTGGGGCAGCCACATGTGGATCGCGGACCCATTCACTTGAAAGGGGTCCGTGATCCGCATCCGACCACCGCAAAAAAGTAGTGCATGCGCTACTTTTTTGCGGTGCGGAGGCACGGCCAGAAACACCACCGAAGCACTCCGTTCCGCATCTCCGTGATTGCGGACCCATTCAAGTGAATGGGTCCGCGATCCGTGATGCAGAATGCACACGGCCGGTGCCCGTGTATTGCGGACCCGCTGTATGCGGGCCGCAATACGGCCAAGGGGGGCACACGTAGCCTTAGGCTTTAGGAAATGAAGAGGCTTTTCACTGAACCTAACCTTTAATATCCTGTGATGATACAACCCAGGGCCTTGTTCACACATCAGGATGCGCTTGATTTTCTGCCGTGTGCTTTTTTGAATTATTTTGTTCGTTGCTTTTACATTTGTGTTGAATTTTATGCAATTTTCATCCAAATTTCCAAGTAAAAGTCCATAAACAGCTTTTTATTCAGCTTTTCAAAACAAATCTATCACTAGGGTACGCCATAAATGTCAGATAGCTGTGGGTCCCACCTCTGGAACAGCGCATGCGCAGTGTGCTGTCCTTCACTTCGGGGGCCCCTTTCTAGAGATAGGCGCAAGTCCTAGAGGTGAGACCTCACCTATCTGACATTTATGGCATAGATTATGATTTGCCATAAATATTGAGATGGAACAACCCCTTTAATGGCAATGTGCCTTTTTTGCATTGAAATAAATTTGAATGAGCTGCAATACCAAACACAACCCATTGTCAAGAGTGGCGCTGTTTCTTTTTTGTCATGTTGAAACTCGTGTAGCCCATTTAGAGTGGTTCACGGATAGGATTTTATTGGCGTTTTTGTGCACTTTTTGGTGCATTATTTTCTCAGTTAAAAACGTCAGCTCCAGATGTTAGCTGAAAGTCTATGAGAAATGCAAAAATGAAACGCAGGACGCAAAAGTGTCCTAGGAAGAGACGTAAGCGCTAACAGAGCGCCGCAGCCTCTTTGTACAGCTGACCAGCGGGGGTCCTGGGAGTTGGACTCCGCCGATCTCATACAGATGATCTATTCTGACCATAGGTCATCAGTTTGTAAATCCCAGAGAACCCCTTTAGCGAACTTTTTTGAAAAGTGCATGAAAAACCGCCTTGTGTGAAACAGCCCTAACAATGCCTCAGCCCAGAACATATAATATACCACGTCCTGCCTCCCACGGACCTGACGGATCCCGCACACAGGAGCGTATGCCACTAATGTCTTCTGTCAGGATGAGAACTTTATTATAAATGGAGCGAGATTAAGTGTATTTAATCACGTGCGTAACTCCCGTCCCCAGAGGAGCTGTCGCGCGGCCGTCTAGCGTCTCTCGTACTTCTAAATGAGGAAATATTCAATTACGCCCGTTACAATTTTAATGAAGGAACCAGAATCGATCAAACCATGAGCTGTCACTAACCCATATCGTGAAACGTGAGAACACGAGCGGCTGACATATCGCAGAGTGAGAGTCATTTCTATATCACATCTCGTAAGGATCATCATTAGAGACTATGGCCTCCTGCACACTACGGAGTGCTTCATCCTGTACTTCCGTTACGCAAAAAGATAGAACATGTCCTATCTTTTTGCGGAACGGCCGGATCGCGGAACCATTAAAGTGAATGGGTCCGCGATCCGCTGCGGCTGCCCCGCGGTCAGAGTTTGTGCATTGCGGCCCATTTTTGCATAGCGCAGCACGGCCAAGGGGCGCACGCCTTTGTGTGCAGGAGGCACCTAGCAACCAATCAGATTCTACCTTTTATTTTCCAAAATACACCTGTGCAATAAACACAGGGGTAAAACCAGTATAAAAACGCAAACACTGGTAACAACACCGCAAAAATGGGAGTCATAATGGCTGCCATTTTCACTTTCACCCAACTTTTTCTTGCAAGATGGACGTATGAAACAATGAAATTGAATTTGAGGTTTGACCTTTCTGTTTTGATGATTGTACCCATTATGATTCTCTAATTACCTTCAGGCCTGGAAAAAACACCGGGGTAAACTTATGAAAATTGTCGAAAAGCAAAACGGCCTCTGTTGCCCATAGCAACCAAGTCACAGCTTTCATTTTCCCAGAACATTTGGAAAAAAGTTCAAGTTAATCTCAGGTTTTTTTTTGCCGTTTTGATAAATGAGACCCGTAGTGGAAGAAAGAGGTTCTGGATAGAAGTTTCTAAATTGAACTTTTTTGTTGTGTTTTTTTGCAGAAGTCGGAGGCAAGAAGTTGAAAAGCACGATCCAGAGGAGCACGGAGACGGGCCTGGCGGTGGAGATGAGAAACTGGATGACCAGACAAGCAAGCCGAGAGTCTAATGATGGAAGTATGAACAGCTACAGCTCGGAGGGGAAGTAAGTGTCTGTAGGGTCCGAGAGCCCAGAAATAACCCATGTGTAGACCCATTACAGCGCATGCACACCATGATACGGACCCATTCACTTCAATGGGGCCGCAAAAGATGCGGACAGCACTCCGTGTGCTGTCCATCCGTTGCTCCGTTCCGTGGCCCCGCAAAAAAAAAAAAAACATGTCCTATTCTTGCGGACAAGAATAGGCATTTCTACAATCAGCCGCCCGTTCTGTAAATTGCGGAAAACACATGGGCGGCTTCCGTTTTTTGCGGATCCGTGGTTTGCGGACCGCAAAAAACTGAAAGGTCGTGTGCATGAGGCCTAAGGGCTCATGCCCACTAACGTAAGTGCTCCATGCAATGCACGGGCATCGGCCGTGGGGCAGCCGCATGCGGATCGCGGACTCATTAACTTGAATGGGGTCCGCGAACCGCATTCGATGGTCCGTACATCAAAAAAGTGCGGAGGCACGGCCAGAAACACGACAAAAGCACTCCGTAGTGCTATCGTGGGGTTCCGATCCGTGCTTCCGCACCGCATCTCTGGATTTGCGGACCCATTCAAGTAAATGGGTCTGCATCCGTGATGCGGGGTGCACACGGCCGGTGCCCCGTGTATTGCGGACCTGCCGTATGCGGGCCAACAGCCGTGTGCATGAGCCCTAACTCAAAAACAGCATAGCCCGCCGTGCTCCGCTATTTCCATAGTCGGCTGGTGGTCAGGACTTTTTCTCATCTGGACTTAGTAATTGCGAGATGAAACTACCCCTTTAAGATAAAGTCACGGAACTGACCAATGACAATTTCAGCACTGCTACATTTGATCCTCTCGGCTCTGCTGCACCTGTAAGGTAACATTTTTAACGAGGATCTTTGTCTTTTCCACAGCCTAATATTTCCTGGAGTCCGGTTGGGGTCTGACAGTCAATTCAGTGACTTCCTCGATGGGCTCGGTCCTGCACAATTAGTTGGACGCCAGACCTTAGCTACTCCGTCTATGGGTACGTTATTTCGATTTTTCCAGGATTTAGGAAACCCATCGTCTGTGTTCACATTTACATCGTAGTCTTCAGCGAAGCTTTCTTTGTTCTTACGGTACGACCACACGGCAGGGTTTCGATGCGGCACCATTTTCTGCCTATATGGCCACGCAGCACCTTCAATACTGTTTAATTAGAACCTACTGCGGCCCGTACGAACGCAGCGGGGCCACATTAGAGCCACAATACGGTCACGTCGTGTGGTCGTCCCCTTAACTATGGTTGATACAGTAGAAGGGTGTTATGAATACGTACATGGGCTGATGCTATGGACCAATGTTGCACCTCTGCGTGCCTCCGATTTTATATGTGGAGGTACTTCCTTACACATGTGCCTCCTCTCTACCACTAACTTATTCCACACCTTTCCTAAAATGAACAACTCTGGGGTCAGAATAACCTCTCAGTGGTGAAGTTTGGTGAATTCAGTAAAATAATTAAAGGGGTCGTCTCGTGAAGACAACCCCTGTCCATATTCTCTATTACAGCTCAGCCCCCCCCCCCCTCCCAAGCATGAGAGCCCTATGTACAAGTGGCCCTTGTTCCAACAGACACAGACGGCCATTCATCTGAAATGCCTGCCTGGCTATGGTTTCCCGCAGCCGTATCAGCTGACCGCCGCATTCTGTAAGGTGTGACAATACCTTTGAAAGAGTGGTCCAGCTTTTTAACGCTTTTTGGTTCACACCTCCCCCCTCCGAACCTGTGGAGGGAGGCCTACTTACCTGCTCCTGGATGCTCCGTTCCACCTCCTTTGGTCCACCACTGCATCTGCTGAGCTCTGATCCCTGTTTGCAAACCTCCAGAATGGACGGTGATCATGTGTACAACTGCACGTGATGTGTCCAGGAACGTGCCTCTTGGGGGGGACGGGACACAACACTGCTGCAGCCAGTCATTGGCTGCAGCGGCACATGTGACCCCTGTCCATTCTGGAGGGTTACAAGGGGGGGAAAGAGCGCTGTGAAAGCAGAGGTGGACTGAAGGAGCTGAGCGTCAGGGAGAAAGTGCTTCCCTCCTGAACAAAAAAAGCGTAAAAAATCTGGACAGCCCCTCTAAGGTGCACGGATGAGGACCTGTAAACAAGGTTGGTCATTCGTGTCTCTCTCATCTTTCTTGCAGGTGATATCCAGGTTGGAATGATGGACAAGAAAGGAAAATTAGAAGTGGAGATTATAAGAGCTCGGGGTCTCGTCGTAAAACCAGGATCAAAGACACTGCCAGGTGATGCCGGCTTTTCCTGAAGGATCCAGTGACCAACATCACCTCCATGTCATTTATACTTACATTTGTTTATTACATCATCTAACATCTTTGTTACTTCTTTAAGTACATTTTGAAAGAAGATTGGGACAGGAAACCCCTGTATGTATATATACTGTGTATGTATATACAGTGTGTGTATATATATATATATATATATATATATATATATATAGACGCCCCATATATGAGGATAAGGGGTTACTCAGTCATGGTGTAGATAAAGCTTAAAAGGGGTTGACCTGTCCTCAGGATAGGTCATCAACATCTGATCGGTGGGTCCGTCACCTAGTACCCCTGCCGTTGAGCTGTTCCGCAGCAGCGCTGTAGCAAAGTAGCTGTCCTGTCCACTACACAATGGACAGCGCTGTGTAGTCCTCTGTCTATTTCTGGCACCAAAGCTACTTTGGAGCAGCTGATCAGAGGGTTGTCGGACCCCCGCCGATCAAATATTGATGGAATCCTGGACAACCCATTTAATCGTCGTATAATGAAATGTTATACTACTTTCTAATATACCTTCCAGATCTCTGCTTGATGCCAGTGAATGGAAGTATTTTTGTTTGCATCCAGTAGATGAACATTTGCTCTTACCCAGTCCTTCATAAACAGCTGAGAGGTTGTCACAATGCATCAGTGTAGGAAAAAGCTATCTGCCTGGTGTCCAGTACAGGAGAGAGACTGTTACTGCTGGAAACATTGTAACTAACAGACTGCAGTTGTGAGAAGGACTTGGTCATGAAGGGTGTCGAGCCCCTGGAGTAAGAATATTTACACTCAGCTGACTAAAACCAGTAAGGCTCAGTTCACATCTGCTTTGGAACCTATGTTGTAGAGCAGAGATCAGCAACCGTCGGCACTCCAGACACTGTGAAACTACAACTCCCAGCATGCAAACATGCTCAGCTGTTCTTATAACTCCTACAAAAGTGAATTGAGCATTCTAGGAGTTGTAGTTTCAGAACATCTGGAGTTCCGGAGGTTGCTGATCCCCGTTGTAGAGCAATTTGCAGTCCCCAATGCACGGGTAACATCCTTGTGGATTCCACAGACGGATCTAGACATATTCAACTTGAATGGGTCCATGATCCATCGCACCACAAAAAATAGGACTCCGTAGTGGTTCCGTGGGGTTCCATGGGGTTCCATGCCTCCGTTCTGCATTGGACCTTCCGGATTGCAGACCTGTGTGCAGGATCCCTTAGGGCGTTATCCTGGTGGTCCCCTGGTTTTCAGCCTTTAACCTCTATAAAGGGATCTGGTCTTTGCTGCAGTGGAGCCACCAAGCCACTACTTTTTGGAGTAGTTCCGGTAGCTGACCCTCGGGCATCAGGGACACCAAGGAGACCGGCAATACCCATAGTCAAGAATGTAGCCGAGATCAAGGCAGGCACACAAGCTGAATGGAACCTGTACTGCGCATGCATCAATCCGCCCAGAAGCTTCATTTTTGTGCAGCACCCGATCAAAGAGTTCAGGGCCAGGCAAGATTACCTTTACAATGCTTGGTCCTGTCACTCACAGCAGAGTGGGCGTGGCTAGCGCATACACTGACTAGAGCTCCGGGTGCAACGGCAAGACCCTAATTGCACCAATGGGGCTAATTAGCATATTACAAAAGAGCTCATATCTCTGCATTGACACCACAGATCTACATGGGACAAATTAGGTTAGATTCAGCTGTGCAGCGCACATCTCTCACGGCAGTTGCATTGATATCAAGATATGTGCGGACAGATTTCCTTGAAGGCTATAAATTTAGTTATGTCATTAGGGGGTATTGCGCCAACTATGTGTATTTCAGAAATAAATTCACAAGTCTAAAAAAGTGACATTTTTCAAGAGGATTTTTGGAATTTTAGGGCTTAAATAAGCAATAACTAGTATAGTATCGTTCTGTAGGTACAGATTAGCAGGACGAAATTTGTAACTAACAGTAATCCAGAAGAAACGTGTGATGGAAGGCGGTAGGACACAGACTTGCGTAGTCCTCCGTGGGCTGCAGACAGGCTCTAGAATGAATTGGTTATTTGTTTTTGGGATAATCTCCACATTTATCCTCGGAGCTCCGCCATATTCTCCATATATTTAGCTAATGAGTTTCTCGCTGTCCTATAATTTGCCTTTTACACCAACTGGAAATGCCAAATTACCATAATGTAATTATTCAGCCTGATTTTTCACATTATTTGTACTGCACAGGCCGGGCCTAACACTCTGTCTGTCTGTCCTCCTTACAGCACCGTATGTAAAGGTGTATCTCTTGGAAAATGGAGTCTGCATAGCCAAAAAGAAAACAAAAGTAGCAAGAAAAACGCTGGAGCCTTTATACCAGCAACTGTTATCTTTTGAAGACTCACCGCAAGGAAAGGTCTTACAGGTAACACAGTTTTTATCCAGGGCAATACTAAAATCAGAGCTTCTCCTCAAGTTAGGGTTGTTGTTTTTTTTATTTCCTATCCTAAAATCTTTTCTTATAGTAATTTATTTCTTTAAAGGGGTTTTCCTGGTTCTAAATATTGATGACCTATCCTCAGAATAGGTCATACATATCTGATCGGTGGGGGTCCGACTCCATGCACCCCTGCTGATCAACTGTTTGAAGAGCAGGTCTGTGACGTCACCGTCCATCAATCTTATTGCCTTTGTGCCGCTCAGTCCCATTGAAATGAATGGGATCAAAGATCCGATCAAGCTGCAATACCAAGCGCTGCCAGTATACAGTGTTTGGCGCTGTGATTGGCCGAGTGCCGCAGCCCCTTTAAATTGCAGGTTGACAGGGTTGCTGGGAGTTGGACCCTGACCAGTCGGATATTGATGACCTATCCGGAGGACAGGTCCTCAGTGTTTAAAGGGGTTGCGCCAAGTTTTCCACAGGATAGGGGATAACTAGCTGATCGATGAGGTCCATTCGCTAGGTTCCATTCCCCTGTTCTGATGGAGCGGCGGGGTGTGCATGTGCACTGCCGCTCCATTCATTCTCTATGGGATTGTCAGAGATAGTTGAGTACACAGCTCGCCAATCTCCGGCGCTCCCATAGAAAATGAATGGAGAGGTAGTGCTAATGCACGACTTGCTGCTCCATCACAACCTGGCAACAGGACCCCCGTCTCTTGGATCGCTGGGGGTCCTAGTTGCTATGTCCTATGTTTTAGTGCTAGGAGCTTTCCTCCACTGCACCACTTGATCGAAGCTCTTATGTCCTCAAAATGGTAATGTTGAGTTGTTAGGAGCAAGGTTGCTATAGACATTAGAGTCTGGACAGAAGAGCAATCAAGGTCAGGGTATATAGGACAGTGTTAAACTAATTCTTTCCATTCACCTGGTTCAATCCCTAAAATTGACATGAAGTCCTCTGATGTATCCTACTCAATGCCCCAGGTCTCCATAGTGCATCCATGATCTTAGGCGCCAGATCGGAAGTCCTGGTGTTATGCATGATTACAACTAACCATTCCAGAACATAAGTGGTCCATCGAGATCTTGCCAAAATATTGGAGATCTGAAAGTGTGACCCATAGTCCACATCCTGTGTTGCTTAGTAGACGGTGGAACCAAATGATGAAAGTTAGGTAGATTTTGTGGCTGATGAACCTCATCTATATCTATTTTTTTTCTTTCTACAGATAATTGTTTGGGGTGATTATGGACGTATGGATCACAAGTCATTTATGGGTGTAGCACAGATACTATTAGATGAACTGGACCTATCCAATATGGTGATTGGATGGTTTAAACTGTTTCCCCCTTCCTCTCTAGTAGACCCAACATTAGCTCCTTTAACCCGAAGAGCATCCCAGTCATCTCTGGAAAGTTCCACAGGACCTTCTTATGCTCGGTCATAGCACCTGTGATAAAACTGTTGTCTCTGCAACCAGCGTTTCAAAAAAGACAAACATCAAAAAACAAAATCACAAGATATCAAAATCTGACAGGTCGCACACCCTGGTAAACACTGCATGCTTAATGTTGTGTCCTCGGAGCCTGTTTCTAGGGATAAGGAGCGATCCTGTGTTCTCAGCGGATGTTGCACACATTGTGCTCTATAGAAGGTTCTCAGGTGGAGTGGAGCTAACCAACAGGTTTGGAGATGGGTGCTCAGTTCTAGTCTAATTTGAAGCCATGGATTACTGACACTAGAAAAAAAAATGCTTCATGCAACGAAAGTCATGGTCAGTGGCATATCACATTGTTGCAAAATTTTCTTTTTGTATTTGCCCCCCCCCCTCCCCCCAAGGACTGGGAACCCACCCAAGAAAAAGTTCTACGTAAGCAGCGAGACGATCGAAGATGATGGCGTAAGACAGTACACCAGTGTTATCCAGGATGATCATTGTGGAAGTTCACATGGGCCCGTAGTCTGAAGAACTTGGTTTATAATAATCTTCCAAGGAATCCATTACAAGATGATTTCTTCAGGGAAGAATTATGTCCGTGGCTATTCCATAATAAAATTAAAAAAAACTAAACTTTTTGTTTAAATTATTTATTTTATTTTTTCAAAAAATTTATTTTGCATGGACACGGATCTAACGGAAAACTGAAATTATTTTCTTTGGGCTGCAACTTGCAAAAAACAAAAACAAAAAAAATAAAAGTGACCGAAATAGATACAGCCATTTTCAACAATTTCTATTCTTTTTAAACAGAGCAAATTTCACTAGTGCATGGTTTTAAAGGGGAGAGAATGCAACAGCGTGAAACAAAGACAAACCACGTTTCTCATTCCTAAAAAAAAAAACGACAGAAAAAAAAAATACCAACAGTCTTTGGTCTGTGTTTTGGCAGACGTATGTTAAAATGGTAAAATAAATAATAAAAAAATTCTTTCTAGCAAATATTGAAAAAAAATTCTCTTTATGTGAAGAAATAAATGTAACATACGATTTATTTAAATGTGAAAGGTACAAGCCTTGTAAAGTTTAACATTATGTGCAAATTGTACATGTCTCTCATGTCTCCCACCGGTCCCTCATTTTTGGCATTGTGTCCTCCAGTTCCATGTATCTCCCAGACCTCTTTTCTGATTCTGTTGTTTAGGGTTTGTTAATGGCGCACACATCGATCCCCCCCCCCCCTCGCCCTTCCCTGCCCATTGTGTGCCATCACTGCTCCTTTTGCCTTTGTTTCAGAAGAAGGTTTTGCAGTCTTTTTAACCCTTCGTTTACCCTACCCTTTGACAAAAAAAATTATAAAAAAAACTTAGTTTGACCTGACAAAAATGGAAGCGTCCAAGCCTCCTGGCTTCCAGTGCATATCAACCTTTCTTTATTTCAAGCATGTTGAAAACTATTTTTGCAACATGGCTTGAGAATACCTAAGGTAATTCAGCATGTATTTGATATAGAAGATATTTGAACTTTTTTGCAATATCTTGTACAGTGCATGGTAACTATTTTTTTCACCATCCAATTGAGTCTTAATGGGAAAACAAAAAATATTACAGTGACGTGGCCATTTTCAAAATAATAAAAAGAAAAAAGAAAACCTCTTTCTTTGTCAGCACCGAGCATTGTTATCTTGAGGGTTAAAACGGAAATTCCTACCATGGAACATTATAGTATCCACTATTTTTAAAGAACGGACGCCTTTTTTGCACTTTGTCAGAGTTCTGTATCATACCAGGTGAAGTTTTTACTTGCGCTTTAATTTTCAGTGCTGCGAAGGTCGAACTTTTCAAACTCTTTGTTACTAAGGACAGTTCAACTCGGTGTCTTGGCCGGAAGCAACTAATCGTCCAGCCGATGGCACTCCTAATGTTTAAGTAATTAACAGAGAGGTTGTTGTAGAAATATATTAATATGAATATATAGAACATTTGTCCACCGGGGCTCTGGCTGCCATATTTGTGGACCCACAATCTTGGGAACACAACTGTTGAGTTCTGTAGGACATCCCTGTTCATTCCCCCTCTTAAAGATGGATACCAAAAATATCTGTTTGGGTGTGTTGAGCGTATTGCAACTTGAAAATTGAAGTTATATATTATGTGTTTCACCGGCTCAGGCCGATGAAATACCATACTGCCTTTTTTCCCCCCTATTTTACCAAATTCTTAGGTAGCCTGTGGCCCTCCAGCAGTTGTGTAACTAGAAGGCCTACAATACCAACCATAGGGTGTCCAGGCATGTAGGAACGTACAGTACGGTTCCACATCTGCTGGAGGGTCCTAGTTTCTTTACCTCTTCCCATAATGAACGATAGAGTGACATAAAATGCACATAGAATATTTTTGTTTTTTTGAACGTGCATATACTGTAAATTGTTTATATGCAGACCTACGGTATACTTACATGTAAGTTTGTGTTTACATACACAAATGTGAATAGGCATATTTATATATGTGTTTATGCATAAGAACGTGTGTATATGAAGATACACATCCGCAAGCACACACGTAGACAGCGATGGCGATGATGATTTGAATGTGACAGCTTGTGGAAGAATATCAGGAATAAATGTTATCCCGTCTCCTCCCCCACCGGTATCATTTGGCAAAAAAGAAAAATCGAAAAATATTGTAGGCCTCATTTTCCAGATCACTTAGTCAGTTCTTGTTGCGCATAGCAACCAATCGGGGTTCAGCATTCATTTCTTAAGCTGCTATGGAAAAATGTAAGCTGAGCTCTGATTGGTTGCTATGGGCAACAAGGCTGGTTCGATAATGGAGGCCATAATGTAACCTCCGGGGGCAACCCGATAACTGCCTTTTAAAACTAGTAGTCGTAGATTGATGAGGTAGATAGCTTATTAAATGTGATATGAATTATGGAGTCAATAACATTAATTTAGATGGCTGTGAACCAGCGAAATCTATATATATATATATATATATATATATATATACAGTACCATCTACAGTATCATCATGTCATAAATAACAACAAAAATTTCTGGTATTGAAAATGCAGTGTAATATGTTGTTTTCTGAAAATAAAAAATCCCAAGATGCATTTTTTTTCTTTCTAATTTTTATAGGGAGAACAAGACCGTATATAAGATTTGTACATAAGTATCATTATGCAGTATTTATTTTAAAGAAAATAAAATTATGTATTTTTTTTTTTTTATTTCACATGTCTGCAGCTGTGCCCATGGTATAGTCATGTATTCGCACTATCCCGGTGACTACTGCAGTCTTGTACATAGTACGTTTTAAAAGCAAGAGGAATTTACAGTTGAGTGATATGGCAGATTAGCCTTGCAAATGAGCACCAACTAATGTAAAGCATATTAATTACGATGGTGGTATTTAACACTTTAAATAAAACATTTTCTTTACACGCTTTTGTTTATGACGTTTTCTTTTCAAGGTTTCAACATCTTGTAGGGCGGTTTGTGAATACGGATTCGAAAAGAAATGACAAGGCTCAAGTTATTGCATATCGCCATGTACTGGAGGGGTTATGACATCAGGTTACCTCACCTAGATACTTCAAATCCAACACTGGGGGATCTAGCTTTGCACCGCCAACACTGGTCATGCAGCTTCCAGGCACTGACCCTGAATGATTATTTGAGGCTTGTATTTATTACTACAGTACTGAGCCCAGTACCCCTGGGTATGTCTCAAGCTAAGGTCAAATGCTGTACTGGAGTGGGAAGGAATGGCAGGCCCCTCTACTAACCTCCCCGCCATTCCATAAAAATTCAGGCCCATAACACTATTTAAAGAAAGGTGCCTCACCAAACTACACTTTGCTGAAACAAACCAGCTTTCCTGGGTTCTTTTAACCTCACCCATCTGAGCATTCAAGGTGAGATAGACATCTCCTCCAGTACTTTACCAGCAGCCATGTTACAGAATCTAATAGAAAACAAAATTGCAGCAAGTCTTTGGTTGAGCAGGTATTTCGTTTGTGTTGAGAAGCACCATGAAACAGACCAGAGGGGGACCTGGCGAGCATCCCCTTTTAAAACACTATGAAACATTGGACTATATACCACATAAGACTCGTGGTAGTCCATTTGCTTAAGATAGAGAAACAATAGAACAGGATGACTAGCTCACTGTTTTTCGGAAGCCCATTCACAGTCCTCTGGCAACGGAAACGAAACCATGGATGGAGTTAGAAACCAGAAAGCTCCATCCACTGTGCTGTGGCCATGCTGGCATTTTCACATGAATAGCAGCTGAGCTTCTGCTTCCTGTTCTGTCAACTATTTTAGTTCTGGCATCAGCGGCTGAGGTGGTGCCAGGTGTCCAATCCCCAAATATCAGATTTTCATGACCTATGCTGAGGGTCTCCAAAATATTGTCTAATTTCCTTTCACTTGCCTCAATTATGGCATCCAAATCTTCAGATGTATGCCCTTGCCATTAGTGCCATTCGATGTAATATCAACACAGTCCTGTTTTA
The DNA here is from genome assembly GCF_014858855.1 of Bufo gargarizans. Classification (NCBI taxonomy): domain Eukaryota; kingdom Metazoa; phylum Chordata; class Amphibia; order Anura; family Bufonidae; genus Bufo; species Bufo gargarizans. The sequence continues at coordinate 52,709,338 of NC_058084.1, read as the reverse complement.
GTGACGCTATTTGGGCCCCTGAATTGCTACTAATTAGGCCTCATGCACACGACTGTGTCCATATTTCGGTCTGCAAAATAGAGATTCCTTCCCTATGCACTCCAATGGCAATGACTAGTCTGGTCCACAATGCTGACCAAAATAGATATGTTCCAGAACTTGAAGAAAGGCCCCACGGATCCGCAAAAATGTGTAGAATATAGTGGGTCAGTGTGCCATCTGCAAAAATGGCGATAGACTGCTACAGCAGACATTCACCATACTTGGGTCACATAGTCCCTATATATTTGTGCCACCTTGTAGAAAGCCCAGGTTACACTGCCTATACAGCAGAGTAGGCCAAAAAGAATTACCAGCACAGTAATAGCATGTACACGGAATTGCTCATAAAACATGTGCCCACTAGGCAGAATTGTGGCAATACGGTAGTAATGACCATAAAATAAATTCTTACTGGTGCTCGAATTCACAACGCCTCTACAAATTCAGCAAACACAATGCCCAATAAAACCACACATTTGTCTCTGTACTATTCTGTACACTACTTTATGGGAACTTTTTTTTTTCCAAAGCCAATTCTTGTGCTGCTCTGTACAGTAGAGATCTGCACTAGGGAGAATGGCGCTTTGAACTCACAGCATGCTGTTCGTACATTGAACTGAAAAGAGCTCCCTCTAGTGGCAGCCAGAATGGACTCTTTTATTGGTGTCATCTGGCAGTCTGTTCCCAGCAACCAGTCTCGGATTACTGAGAGCGTGCACTGGTTAAGGTTTGGTACCAGATATAGGTTTGGTTAAGGTTTGGTACCAGATATATACCATATGCAAATGAGCAGTTAAGTGCACTGAGGGCGGGCCCAAGTCACTCTGTGAACCCTTGCTCCTCCTGCTTCCTCTGTCAGCCCCTCCTGACACGAACTCTATGCAGTGGATGAAGTTTTCTGCTTCCAGCCGCATCCGCTGTTCTGTTTTCGGCAACGATTGCTGCTGACAACAGTTGATCGTGGGGGAGCCGGATATGGCTACTTTCACACTCGCATTTTGGGCGGATCCGTCATGGATCTGCAAAATGGATCCGTTACAATAATACACCCGCATGCATCCGTCATGAACGGATCTGTTTGTATTATCTGTAACATAGCCAAGACGGATCCGTCATGAACTCCATTAAAAGTCAAATGGGAGACTGATCCGTTTTCTATTGTGCCAGATTGTGTCAGAGAAAACGGATCCGTCCCCATTGAATTGCATTGTGTGTCAGGACGGATCCGTTTGGCTCAGTTTCGTCAAGCGGACAGCAAAACGCTGCAGGCAGCGTTTGTGTGTCCGCCTCCAGAGCGGAATGGTGACTGATCGGAGGCAAACTGAGGCATTCTGAGCGGATCCTTATTCATTCAGAATACATCAGGGCAAAACTGATCCTTTTTGAACCGCGTGTGAGAGCCCTGAACGGATCTCAGAAACGGAAAGGCAAAACTCGAGTGTGAAAGTAGCCTTACAGACACCTACAGATCTGATATTGATGACCTATCCTGTGGTAGCAGGGAGAGGCAGGGGACATCTATCACCTGAGTGGGCTCCCAACCCAGGTAATGCCACACCATGATCACTACCCTCTTTCATATCACCTAAATAATGACCCCCATGAGTATTTTTTTCCCCCCCCTAGACAGTAATAATGCCTGGTGAATGCTGCTTTAAATATGTCCCATGAGTGCCCCTTAATATGTGATGATGCCGCCTTAATGCCGATTTTAAGGTAATAAAGTCCCCCTGAGTTCCTCCTAAAAGTAATAATGTTCTATGTGCTCCCTGAATACATAATAATGCCCCTGTGCTCCTGAATAAATAATAATGCCCCTACATAAATAATAATGCCACTGTGCCCCCTAAATAAGTAATAATGTCCCTGTGCCCATAAGTAAATAATAATGTCTTTAAGCCCCCTGAATATATAATGATGCCCTTGTGCACCTAAATAAATAATAATGTCCCTGAAAAAAAATTATAATACCTCTATGCCCTCTGAATAAATAATAATGCCCCTGTGCCCTCTAAATAAATAATAATGCCCCTGTGCCCTCTGAAATAAATAATAATGCCTCCGTGCCCCTTGAATACATAATAATGCCCCTTTGCCCATTGAAGAAATGTCAAGAAATAATGCACCTGTGCCCCTTGAATACATAATAAAACCCCTTTGCCCATTCAAGAAATAATAATGCCCCTATGTCCCCTAAATAAATAATAATGTCCGTTTGCCCCCTCATGAAATAATAATGTCCGTTTGCCCCCTCAAAACATAATAATGCCCCCTCAAAACATAATAATGCCCCAGTGCCCCCTGAATAAATAATAATGCCCCTGTGCACTCTGAATACCTAGGTTTTTGAGGAGGAAAATAAGAAAAATATTTTTAACCAAAAGGTGTGCTTTTGGTGGGGTTGAACTAATGGCGGTCTGTGCATGACACTATTATGGGGGATCTGTGGATGATGCACTGTTATGGGGGGGGGATTTGTGGATGCACTGTTATGGGGGGGATCTTTGGATGGCACTGTTATGGGGGGAGCTGTGGATGGCATTATGATGGGGGGGTCTGTGGATGGCATTATGATGGTGGGGGGATCTGTGGATGGCATTATGATAGTGGGGGGGATCTGTGGGTGGCATTATGATGGGGGGGATCTGTGGATGGCACTGTTATAGGGTGGTGGATCTGTGGATGACACTGCTATATGTGTCATCCACAGATCCCCCTATAACAGTCCCATCCACAGATCCCCCCATCATAATGCCATCCACAGACCCCCCCCCCCCCCATCATTATCCCATTCACAGATTCCTAGAGAGGGGCTGTAGTAGGTGGGGAGAGCGGCGGGGCCGTGCAGGCACTGTACTCTGGCCCCGCCCCTCAGTATGTACTGTATTATACGTAGTGTTAATCATCAGATCTAAACTGAATAATGATGCGCTCCCCCTGCTCCCCATGTGTACCGTACTTTCATGTCACGCTCCTGTAGTAAGCACTAGCAGCTAGCAAGCAGGCCGGGCGGCCGTAACTCACGGAGGTCACGTGCCTGCTCCGCCTGCTCCATTCATAAAGTAGGCGGAGCAGGCACGCGACCTCCGTGAGTTACGGCCGCCCGGCCTGCCTGCTAGCTGCTAGTGCTTACTACAGGAGCGTGACATGAAAGTACGGTACACATGGGGAGCAGGGGGAGCGCATCATTATTCAGTTTAGATCTGATGATTAACACTACGTATAATACAGTACATACTGAGCTGCGGGGCCAGAGTACAGTGCCTGCACGGCCCCACCGCTCTCCCCACCTACTACAGTCCCTCCTCACTAATACATCGCAGTCTGCGATCTAAATTGCCAGCATTCGCCCCATAAGACTTTTTTGGGGGGGGGGAAAGTGCGTCTTATGGGGCGAAAAATACGGTAAATAATAATGCCCCTGTGCACTCTGAATAAATAATAATGCCCCTGTGCACTCTTAGTAAATAATAATGCTCATGTGCCCCCTCAAGAAGTAATAAATAAGTCATCCCACAGTGTCTATCTATGAGGTAAAAAATAAATAAAAATCAGTAGGGGGGGGGAAATTAGTGTGGACGTACCTAAATAACCAGGTCCTACACACTAAACCCAACATGTAAAGACAAGTACATAGAGTGGACATATATGAAACAATAAGAACCTTAAACACGAGACCCCTAGTTAGAAAAGTGCTCTACTATTCCATCAAGCATTGTCGCTTTTGACTCCAATCACATCTGGGTGGGGCAAATCTTGTAGGCAGCCGCCAGCATGTAAATGAGTAAAAGGTATTGTAGAACGAAAAGAAAGTGGGGGGGGGGGAGGCAGTGGGAGATGGAGGAGGCATGTGGGAAGGAAGGGGAGAGGGGGGGGGGAGAAGGTAGATGGAGAGTAAATAAGGAAAGGTGGGTAAGGGTCTTAGCAGCGGTAAATAGAAGCCAGGCGGCTATTAGATATAACAGAGGTATAAAAGAGGGTAGCCCCATAATAAGGCACTGGACTAAATAGAACCTGAGACCTGCCAGATGGCGGTGTGATCGTGCGATCTCAATGACGCTGGACCTCAGAGTTACTATTTATGTCGAAGATTATTTCCTTATGTTCGGATGGAGGCATTTCAAAAGGCTCTTTTTTTCGGCGATTTTTTCTTCTGTGCCAGACGCCATTCCTCCGGCTGCGGAAGGCCAGGAAGGTCCGGGGATGGATTACAGGGGAGCCAAGACGGAATGTCCAGGGCCTCGATTCCTAAGGCCTCCCACACAGGCGGTAAGTCCTCCGGTGTCCTCACCGCAAATTGCTTCCCTCCGACCGAAGTGAATAAGCCGAAAGGAAAGAGCCATCTGACCGGCAGCTTCTTATCCCTCAATAACGAGGTCAGCGGGCGCAGGTTCCTTCGTTTGGCTAATGTGCTAGCCGCCAGATCCTGGAATAAAAGAATTTTATGGCCATCTAGGGTGGCGTCCCCTTTTTCTCTGGCCACTCTCAAGACGGCAGCTGTGTCCAGAAAGTTCATCAGGGCACATACTACGTCCCTAGGTGGTTCTCCCGCGGCAGGTTTGGGCCTAAGGGCTCTGTGGGCCCTTTCAATAGTAATGGTGGCTGCCTGTTCCTCGCCCACTAAGGTGGCAAATAGGCGGGGGACTGTGTCCATCAGGTCTTCAGCCTGTACTGATTCGGGTATACCCCGCAGCCGGACATTTTTCCTCCGGCCTCTGTTTTCCTGGTCCTCCAGGTTAAAGAAGGCTGTATTAATAATTCTAGACATAGCCGATAGGTGACTGTGAACCCCTTTCTCGTGCTGGACAAGGAGGTCGTGGCTGTCCTCCAAACGTTCAACCCGATGGCCTAGCTGTTGGAACTCGGTCTTGATGTCTGAGAGTTCTTTTATGACCGGTGAGAGGGCTTGGGCCAGAGACTGCTGCAAAAAGCCGCGGGTGAGGGGGAGGGAATCGGCCTCACCTCCAATGTAGGTTTCAGCGTCTGAGCTGTCGGCCTCTGAGTCAGCTCCTTCTCTCTCGGAGTTGATTCGCGCCATCTTGCCCCCGTCAGGGTGCGAGGAAGATCTCCTGTTGAGGTAATTTGTCAGGTCTCCCTGCGTCTTTTTCGTCTTCAGGGTGTTCCCTGATGCACCCTCTTTATCTCTCGAGGTTTTCCCTATGTTGGATCTGCGTCCACTCGATTTAAAAGCTAATGAAGCTGGGATAGCGGTGAGGAGCTCCGGCAGACACGTCCTACACCATGACTTGCTGGCTCCGCCCCCCCAAAAAGTAATAAATAAACCAACAATACAATGAGTCCTCTTTGCAATAGCTAGCATCTTGGCACAAGCAGTATGATGCAGTGATGCCATCGCACAACCTGCTCTAGGACACTGACATCCTCTCTGTGGCCCGGCACCAGGCAGGGCACAACCTTGTGGCTTAGAAGCATGGAAGCTTTGGCTGTATGCTCTACCGCACACTTCAACTGTCTGCATCCTGTTGATGCCGAGACAGTTAAGAGAAGTATTCACCCTGGTGGGCCCCACCATGCAAGTAGTCTTGGGGCTGCGACCCCTCCATGTACCCCCACTAACTATGCTGTTGATTTTCTTCCACCCCCTTCACCATTAACCCCAAGCTTCCTGCCGTAAACCTAATGATGAATTTCCAGGTGGAGTGAGCATATGTACTGTTCATAAAACATCACATACACAGGCATGTGTGTACCCTGGAAACATCACGTTCCATTAGATGATAGCTTTGTACTTACATTGCATCAATGGTTGATGCTCGTGTTGTTGGGTTGAGTGTATTACGGAGCTGTTGAATTATGCAGAACTGTAGGAAACTGTGTTTATAGCCTCTGAAATATCTACCATTAAATAAAATGAATGGAAATTGCATGACAAGACACAAAAACACTATGGCGCTAACGCAAAGACGAAAATTGCAGCAAATTGAAAATGTGGTTTAATGTAGTGCAAGAGAATGAGTGTAGTAATAGGATTTGGATGCATTAGGGCCCAGAAATTATAAGCTTTTGGTCGCTTGAGAGACTTGACCTGTAGTGAAGAAGCTATGGGTAACTGAATTATTTAGGATTAGTGTTGAGCGAACTTGTGTTTTAAGTTCGGCATCTAAAGTTCGGGTTATTGAAGAATCCCGTTATGGATTCCGCTACCACGGACCATAACGGAATTTAGAATCCATGATGGAATTCTTCGATAACCCGAAGCCGAACTTTAGACGCCGAACTTGAAACACAAGTTTGCTCAACACTATTTAGGATCTCTATAGATCACCCATTGTCCTGAGATGTAGCCCATAATACTTTTATCATGATGCCAGCATGAATTCACATCATATAATAATCCTGACTTGGTACTTACGGTACCTCTATTATGGTAAGTATTAAATCCTGCCCATCCATAATGTGCCCTTTAAATCTCAACTAATATTTTGTTGAATGTCTATAGAAAATATATCTTTAAAGGGGTTGTCTCTC